>NC_083599.1:18398864-18643222 GCF_020882245.1 Rhopalosiphum padi
GATTTTATATGATTTTTTAAAAAAAAGAAAAATTTTACAAATTTCAAACACATATAAAATTGGAACGAAAAAAAATTTTAAAATTCTGTTCCAAGAATATTTAGTACAACTTCTCGTGATTATTTTGATACCAAAATCATGTTTCTACGATCAACGAGGCCTGAGTACTATTGGAAGTACGAAAGCATGTTTTTCGGTCGATTTTTTTCTACTGGGACGGCCTCTTAAGTGTAATATTTTTGAATCAAATATAAAAACTGATCCACAAAAAATTCAAAATGCAATACAGTAGATTAAGTTGATCTATTTTGTGCTAATAGTATATTGAACAAATAAACAGTTAACAGAATAATATAAACCAGAACTTGCACTAACAGGTAAAAACCAATTTGATATTAATAAAAGAAAAATAATAAAGTGTTATGTGTTATTATTATAATTTATAGTGTGTAATTAATGGTAAATTGTTTTAACCTGCATGCGAAAACATATAAAAATGTTGGGAAGATCTAAAAATTCCCTAACACAAGAATAAACTACCTAAACAATAATAATAAAAATATAAAATACACTTATATCATATTCATATAATAATACTTGGTACATTATTATTTTAAAATTAATATATAATACAATACCCACACCATTATTATATGATTAGAAATAAAATTTCAATTAGTTGTAAATCTCTTACCGATATTTTTAGCCAGACACCGGGCATCAAAATAATTGAAGTCTGTTTTGTTAGGTTTAATTTTATTGATAACTGCTCTAAGTATATAACTTTTTTTATTGGTTTTAGGCCAAGCGCATTGTAGACTATCTTTTGTTAGCCAATGACTTGGGACTACCTCAACAGTATTATCTGTCGAGAAATGTATGATCGACCACATTTTAGGTATTCTATAAAAATAAGATTTAATTATTGTTTATACCGCAGTAGCATATAAATGATGAATAAGTATAATTGGTATGTATTTATTAGTGGAGAATTATATTTTAATTTTTCACTTATAATAATTACAAATAAATTTATAAAAATTAAAAAAATTAAATCTTAAGAAACTAATATACATTCCTTAAATCAATTTTATTTACTGAAAATAAATATAATAAGTTAATGGTAATTATAATTGTTACTAACCTGAAGCTTTTGAATACTGATCAGTAATCAGTAATCAGTAAAATGTAGATTATACATGCAAAAAATAAAACAGTTATTGACACGGTGGACGGTTATATTTTAGTCTTGAGATGGAGGAAATCGCGCAAACGCCAGACGGCTAAAAGTAAAACTGTTAACTGACATTACTGACGGCGGAAAAATAAATGGTGCTTTTGCTGTTTTCGTTGTATGCGAAATGAACCGACGCGCTACGTTCCGTATTCTTGCGATATCATTTGGGAATTAGGTACCCATAATTACATAATAATATCTTTCGTATAATATTATATCTTAGTCCGTGGATATTATATACTTCATAATCACCCATCGATAAAATGATAACAAAAAGATATTATTAATTTATTATATAACACAAACACAACACCCAAGTTACACTAGCCCGGTTAATTGTCTAACGTGGTATTATTGCGTGTATTAGAATAGGTAATGAAAATATCAGATTGACATGTATTGTGAATATCGGAGTAAAACTTTACTTCATCAAAGTTTAAAACAAAATTTAAATGAAACCAGGGGCGTACCGAGGAGGTTATTATTGGGGGGGCCAAAGTTAATAGTTTGGCCAACTCAGAAAATTGATCCGGGACAACTTGTTATTGTTATTTTGTTGGAGCCATTTCATCATTAAACTATTAAAGATAAAATGCTTTAATTATTTAAGTAAATTAAAAATTCAAACTATAATACTAATAGATTATGAAAAAATATCCATTTTAACATTATTCCATTAGGTGCAATAAAATGATAAATAATAATAAAATATATACTAATTTAACATATTAATAGATGACCTAAAGGATCTTTAGGAATTATTGATGTTTTTTGCATTTTGTTAATTATTATTATTGTCTTTAATTTTCAATCTTCATTTATACAACTACAATTATTCACATATTATGATAAAATACTATTTTTTTTAAATAGACACAGTAAAATGGTTTCATAGTGAAACAGTAATAGCAAATTGTGTGTGTGTACTAAAAAAAAGAAAACAAAGTAAATAGTAAAAATGTATATTATTATTGTTATAAAAATTATTAATTCTATTATAAATATTTTTCATTATCATCATTATTGATTATTAGTATTCTTCTTTTTTTTAGAATTGCCCATTTTTGAGCCATTTCATTTAAAGAAATTTTATCTACTAAATCTTTTTCAGAAGAAAGCAACATCAAATTATTTAATCTAGAGTCTTCTTGGGTTGTTCTTAAATAGTTTTTGACTGTTTTCAATTTGCTAAATGACCTTTCATTGCCAGCAACGGTTACAGGTGCTGTACATGATAAGCGACATAATAGATTGGCCAACGGCAAAGCAGTTTTCAATTCATGAGAAACTATTGCTAGGTCACTCATAGTGCTTTTATTTTGACATTGATCATAGAGCACTTCCAGTTCACACTGCACTGTTAATGGATCAATTTCAACATTATTTGGTAAAAATTGTATTGCATCTTGAATAAGAGTTTCCGTCAACAATTCTTTTGAAAATGGTGGTTTAAACATACTGTATAATGGCTTAATATCATTTATAGATTTCTCAAGATGATCTTTTATTAAACCATTCAATTTATCTAAGACCATTTTAAACTCTTTTCTATAAAATGAGTGAAAGGAAAATTCAGAAGCATTACTTCTATTACTGTCCAAATTTTTTGGTGCAATTCGACGACGGTGTCGTACAGAAAATTCTTTTTCTGCATCAACTTCATATTTTTTCAAAAAAACTACAGCACTTTGGATAAGGTTATCCATATTTTCAGAATCAGAATTTATAATATCTAATGATTTTAGAGTACTTGAAATAAATAAAGTAGCATCTGTTATGTTTAATTCAACTGATTCAAGACATTCAGTTAACAGTTTTAGTTTATACATAATATTCTTCATAAACATTAGGCTCACAACAAAATCAACAGAAATTAATTTTTTTGACAAGGAGAAAGCTGTATTTTTAGTTTTTTTATCAATTTTCTTTTCTTCAACAATATTATCCAATACATCAATAATAATTGGATATGATGTCCATAATGATTTTAAAGCTTCAGCACGTGCTGTCCACCTTGTTTGTGATAAATTTCTCAATTTAAGAGAATTTTCTATTTCATTTAGTTTGTTCAATAGAGGTCCATATCGTTTTGTACTTGATGAAAAAAAAACATATAGTTCTTGAACTATTGAAAATAAGTCAGATACTATTAAACTGGAATCACACGCATGCTCAATAAAAGTATTGATTCTATGGGCATTACAAGGAATATATGGAATTTTACGTCCAATAGCTTCAGATATTTTTTGTTGAGCACCATTAAATTGACCAGACATATTATTTGCAAAATCATATGACTGAAAAACTAAATTTTGAAGATCTAAATTATTAGTACGTAATGTATCTAAGATTTCATTAGCCATTCCTTTTCCGGTCTTGTCTACAATTTCACGAACTTCAAGCAACCTTTCTTCTGGTTTTCCTTTGTCATTAACAAAGCGGACTACAACAGATAAAATATCTTTGTGCGATAAGTCTGGTGTTGTATCTGCCATCACTGCAAATTGCCTAGCGTCATTAACTTTTTTTGAAATACTGCTTTTTATTGAACTTCCTAAAATATTTATAAACTCATTTTGAGATTTGGGACTCATATAATTGGTATGATATGGTCTAAATCTAGAAGAATCTAACCACTCTCTCAATAATGGACAATGTCTAGATATAAGATATATTATTTGTTTGAAATTTCCATTTTCATCATTAGCGTGACCTCTAAATGCTAAATTTTGTCTACCGAGAGTTTTGGCAACATCAAGTAAAATAGATATTACTTCAGTGTGAAAAGCACGGTCTCGTTCTTCTTGAATAATTTTTTGTCTTTTATTTTTATCAAGCATTATGTCAATATGATTATTTTTGTTCATAAAATGACAAAACTCATAAAGTGCCGCCTTATGTGTTTCAGAACCAAAATGTTTTTTTAACTTTCCAACATTGTTTGTCCCATTATTACCTTTCATTTTTTTCCAATTTTTCACTCCTATAACAGTCCAGTTATTTTCACTTTTTTCCCTTCCAACGCCACGAGGAAAAAGATAGCAAACATAACAGAACGCTGCATCCTTAACTATGCTATACTCTAAATGTGGGAATTCTTCAAACCATGAATATTTAAAACTATATTTTGCTGTTCGTGGATAAACATTCAACTTTGGTTGATGAGGCCCCAACATTACTAAATACTGACGTTGATTATCAGAAATAATGTTTGTCCTTTTTCCTGGATCATGTTCAACTACACTATCAATCACTTCTACTTCAGATGCATTCCCAGATTGACTCTCAAGTTGTGTTGTTACATCATTACATTTTTCTAGTACAGAATTTGAAATTTTTATAATATTATCTATAGCTTCTTTTATTTCAACTACTATTTTGTAAGCATTTAATACTTCAGATTCTTGAAAATTGTGAATAATAGGTTTGCATAGTTTTATATAATCAAAAAGGTATCTGAATTGTCCAGCACAATTCAATACACTATTTGTTAAATCATTAGTTTTACTATTTTTACTTTCAGAAGTTGTTGATGGAAGACATTTTAGATTAACCTACAATTTCAAAATTTTCTTTAATAAATTCTATGTTATAAAATGAAATATGGTACTTACATTCTCTAATAAGTTTATATGTTGGCCATTGCTGATGTCGTGGCTAACGTCATTCACATTAATACTAGCAACAGTTGACACATCATTTTTATCTATTAGAACATTAGTTGTACTTGCAAGTTCCGAATTAACCTAAGACAAATAAAATATGTATTTAAAGAGTTTGTATTTATTTAATAAATGGAAAATTATATTATATACTATACATACAAGGTGCTGTTAAAAATTGAAATGTATGTTTATAATAATAACATTTTTGTTATAAATTAAAAATTATAGAAGCAATTTTTTTTTATTATAAAATAATTTACTGTTAATAAATACATTTTATTTTATAAACTTATCTTAATGAATAAATACAAGTATTCATTTAAAGAAAATAGTATGTGACATGTAGGTACTAGGTGTCTGAGTAGGTATAAATAATTTTGGAACAAATTAGTAAAGTACATAATAATAATAAATTTTTAAAGATATTTTAACCAAAATATATTATAATATTATGTAAGTGGCTACATTAGGTAAGTAGTAGATACTATCAAAGAATTTAATAATAAAATAAGCAAGATAAAACTTACATTTTCTAATACATTTGATTTCATATTAGAACTCATGGATGCAACAAATGGATTAGCAGGAGCTCCAGGTACTTTTATTTTCACTCGTTTTCCACCATGAAGAGCATTTTCATGCTTTTTTTGAAAGTCATTATTAAAAATGCTTCCACATGACTCACATTGGACTTTTCTCCTTTTCCCCATATCTAACATTTAAAAGTAGGTATCTAATTAAGTATATAATTTTAAGTTCATATTTTTACAATGTCTTATGCCATGTGAATTAAATAAAAATTTAACGGAATAATATAACAATAATTACCTGTTAATGGCTGTTATACAATTGTATTCATCAATCAAAAATCACGCACATTAAATTAAACGATATTATTATATTAAATAAATAAAGCATAACGTAACCTATAATTTTTGTAAATAATAGTGGTTGCCGCTAGACTGCTGTACTGATCACAATATTACATACATATAACAATTAACAATAACAAATTAGATGCCATAGAAGAAATCAAGTCAAACACGTTCGGTTGTCTATTTATAGCAACTGGTACCACTAACATTGGGATTTATAATCTCCCTCGGCTCTCACCACTTTATATCCCTATTATTATTACTGACGCACTGATAACAATTTATAGCTTATTTTTCCAATAATAGCCTATAGATAATATAGGTTTGTTCTGTGGTAATTGATAATATTCTAGTCCAGAGTTAGTAGAATATATTATTAGTAGGCATACTAATAAGCTTAATTCTAGTCAACATCAAAATCATAATCGTGTAGCCGTATAGGTACAATTAATTATCAGTTGGCCATTATGTACTCAATATTGAGTATTGAGATTTTCATAAATGTAAAATGGCCAACTGAAAAGTTAAAAACAAATTATTGGGGGGGTATTATGACCACCCTACCCCCCCACTAGGTTCGCCCCTGAATGAAACACCACAGTACACTACATACTGGTGGTATACATAAAACATAAATATTTTTATAATTTTGCGCCCATTTTGAACATATTGAACGATTTTAACGTGTAGATACTTACTAGGGACTAGGGAGTAGCTGACTATAATAATAATAATCATTAAGAGTGGGATGTTTAATTTATATTTCGCTCAATTCGTTTTCTACGTTGTTATAAGCACGTCAATTATTCTGAATTTCTGAATTTATTTATTTTTTGAAACTATGACTACAATTATTAATGTTAAGCAATTGGTTATAAATTATATAATGAGTCATTTAAGTAAAACTACAAAAAGGAGACGTGTTGACGAGGAGTTAAATTGTATATTGAATTTACAAGGTGAAGATGTCCAATGTAGTCATGGAGAAGTTCTAAAACAAACTGATGTCTGATAGTAGTGATAGTACTAATAATATTAGTAATATTGCCGATATTCCACTTCTTACAGAACCATGTCAATTAAATGAAGGTACTTTTATAAAATTGGAAACATGATGTTTCAAAATAGTGATTTATTTTAATTTAAACATTATTGATTAGACTTTTTAACTTTTTAACCTATCGGCAAAAATGAAAATAATCTTCAATTAATATTCTATTATTCTTTGTGCTATAATTTATTATATATTATATATATTCATGTATATTTTAAGTCAAATTTAATTAATTACCTTATGTATAATAATAATAATGAACTATTATTTATTAAAAATAAAGCAGGATAATGTAGTATAAATAAAATAGCCAACTAGGAAACATACTTCCTAATACCTATAAAATCAGGTATTCACTTTTCTATGAATGAACACTTGCATTGTGTAATGTAATACCTACACTAATACATAGGGCCCCCAACATACAATATCGGGCCCCTGTACTAAATGATTGTCCGGGCCTTTTATAAAACTATGAAAAATACAAATAAATTTCAGCGGGCCCACTGGCCCTTAAAATATTCGTACCCCTGTACTCAAGGTCTATCAGACCTTTTCTATAATAGATAAACACTGTTCGAACGCGGATCGACTATCGCACCTTATCGAAATTAGATAATCCCCCCTAGATCGTATAACGAGGGGCGAATCTTCTTGAGCCGGTTTTACCCCCTCCCTCTTCGAAGTTCGCCACCGTACCGTCTGCCGTGAGTGCTAATTTCATATTAGGTGTGCCGCCAGCCTTTTTCGTTATATGACACTTTTTTCCAGGCGTTCGAGCCCGACGCACCGTATATTTACTGTTATTTCGAGTTTATATAAATTATTATTAAATGTTTATCAAATAGTATTATATATAATAATATATGTTATATTATTAATGTATAATATATATACAAGTATATATAATCGAATGAAAAGCGATAACATTTTAAATTCGACGTTAGTTCTAACTACACTATGTCGAATTATTTTATAAGCCTATAAAATATATTATATTTTTATTTGTAATGAGTTAATTACCAACCTATCATCATACATTCATATATTAGAAAAATTAACTTTTATAAATATATATATATTACATCTACTAATTATACTAATTATAGTAGTGTAGAATCTATAGTATAATTATATTGTTCATAATTTAATCATTACATATATATTATTTAGTGATGAATTATAGAAGTTGAATGTAAAATATTAATATTATTATAATAAGGTAGGTATGTTGAATATTTTTACAACTATACTATAAATGTTAAATTTTGGGCATAAGTATATTATTATATTATGGATAATGGATATGTAAATACAAACTTAAAATTAATTGAATATTCAAAAAACAATACTTGAGTAATATTAAATATTGGATGTTTAATAAAAAGTACAATTTTGAAGTAATTTAAATATTAATTTGTTATGATCATTAAAACATTTATTGAACATAAAATTATTAATATTTCTTTAAATATTTAATAATTACTGTTATAATGTATATTAAAACTTAATAATTAAATATTTAGGATTTGATTAAATCTAAATGTTAATCCAAGGTTTAACATTGGAAAATGTTATGTGGGTTCTGAATCTGAACATTCTTGATCCACTGTTTTTATCTTCTCAGGCATTTCTTCCTAAAATAAATTTATTAAAAAAATTAATTCAAATGTAGACTTCACATTAGCATATTTCATATTTATATTATTGTGCCTACTGTCAACACAACATAGAATATTTTATATTTATATACATATATGTTATTTAGTATTCATAAACTGCTAAGAAATTATAGGTATGCAATGAGGTAAAATAATACTACCTATTCTATAGTAATTACACATCGAAAAACTTACTATTTAAATGTTTATAAATGTGAATAAAATTTTATTTATTTAATTATTATCTTATTTGAAGAACTTTAACTATGTACATACTTCATCATTTGTTTCAGATTCAGTGGAACTATCATCGATGTGCTCTACTTCTGAATCTGAACATTCTTGATCCACTGTTTTTATCTTCTCAGGCATTTCTTCCTAAAATAAATTTATTAAAAAAATTAATTCAAATGTAGACTTCACATTAGCATATTTCATATTTATATTATTGTGCCTACTGTCAACACAACATAGAATATTTTATATTTATATACATATATGTTATTTAGTATTCATAAACTGCTAAGAAATTATAGGTATGCAATGAGGTAAAATAATACTACCTATTCTATAGTAATTACACATCAAAAAACTTACTATTTAAATGTTTATAAATGTGAATAAAATTTTATTTATTTAATTATTATCTTATTTGAAGAACTTTAACTATGTACATACTTCATCATTTGTATCAGATTCAGTGGAACTATCATCGATGTGCTCTACTTCTGAATCTGAACATTCTTGAACCATTTTTTTTATCTTCTCAGGCATTTCTTCCTAAAATAAATTTATTAAAAAAATTAATTCAAATGTAGACTTCACATTAGCATATTTCATATTTATGTTATTGTGCCTACTGTCAACACAATATAGAATATTTTATATTTATATACATATATGTTATTTAGTATTCATAAACTGCTAAGAAATTATAGGTATGCAATGAGGTAAAATAATACTACCTATTCTATAGTAATTACACATCGAAAAACTTACTATTTAAATGTTTATAAATGTGAATAAAATTTTATTTATTTAATTATTATCTTATTTGAAGAACTTTAACTATGTACATACTTCATCATTTGTATCAGATTCAGTGGAACTATCATCGATGTGCTCTACTTCTGAATCTGAACATTCTTGAACCATTTTTTTTATCTTCTCAGGCATTTCTTCCTAAAATAAATTTATTAAAAAAATTAATTCAAATGTAGACTTCACATTAGCATATTTCATATTTATGTTATTGTGCCTACTGTCAACACAACATAGAATATTTTATATTTATATACATATATGTTATTTAGTATTCATAAACTGTTAAGAAATTATAGGTATGCAATGAGGTAAAATAATACTACCTATTCTATAGTAATTACACATCTAAAAAACTTACTATTTAAATGTTTATAAATATAAATAAAAATAAACCTTTTATTTATTTAATTATTATCTACTTTGAAGAATTAATAAATAAGTACATACTTCGTCAGATGTGTTAGATTCAGTGGATAGAAAATTTAATCAATTATAGCCAATAGTAATTTAATGCTGATAGTTGATAAATTTGAGGTGTTCTACTGTTCTATCATTTGTCAGTTAGGTACTTATCTAAAATAGTTTATATTTTTAATTTTAAATATATGAAAACAGTACCTAATGTGTATAAATTGTGTATACACATTACATAGTAACATCGCTGTTTTTTAGAATATAAGCTGATCCAAATGACGCGGTAAGTGTACAACGCCACCGTTCTATTTTTGTAGACCAATAAAATAATAATCATTACGATTATTTCGACTGAAGAAACCAGAGAAATAAGCCGGTTTCCAAAAAAAATATAACTGACACCTAGTTTTATAATTAAATTTGTAATTAATTTAAAAAGTTTTAAATGTAATCAATTATTATATATTATATTGTACTCAAATAGTTTATACATAAATTATTAATAAAAATTTTAAGTTTAGATTTATTGCAAGACAAATTTTGTTATAAAGTTATAGGGTATCCGAACGACTCCTTTCCTTAATTCCTCTCGGATTACTGCGAGTATTTATTTTCGAGATCTTAACTAGGTAATAGGTAGGTAGGTACATACTTCATTGGTGGTATTGAATATACTACATTCATTATCTTTCTGCAGAAATTCTGTGTTTGAACATTCTTTTGCTGCTTTTTGTTGTAACTGCGGAAACTCGTCGTTATGAATTCCCTTAAGATTAGAAATTGGATTTTGATGTTCTAACTTATCCAGTATTTCTTTAATAATTTCATATTTATAATTTTCTTCTACACGATCTATAAACAAGTTTCATAAATAAATAATTAAATTGTTATTAAATACCCACTGTTAATTGTATTATTTCAGTATATTATATAGGTAAGGTATTATTTTATTACTTGAAAATATAGGTAAATCAATTTTGACCTTGGAATTGAAAACTTTTCTTTTCTTTGCTTGAATATTGACTGTAAAGACCGACTCTTTTCTACGTTTTAATTCAGTTACACATTGTTTAGAATTTAAGGAGTAGGTGTTGTTAATATTAATCGGTAAATGCATAGCTTCATAATAAATATTGTGATTTATTTGAAATTGTATTATATCTAACCCCTGAATCCATTTATTCGTGTCATTAATCATTAACCAAGTATCAATCATCTCGCTAATAATTTTTGTAATATCGTCTGTGCGATTCTTTTTACTGTTGATTTGTATGATTTCATGAGCCACAATAATGTGTATTCCCAGATGGTATAAATGGCATACAACTTGACAGGCAAATGTTTTATCTCTATTGCATTTTAACATGTAAGGAACTCCTGTAGTTGTAAATATTTCAATCAATGCATGTGCCACCTCTTTTTCGTGTATACTCGTTAGAGGTCTTAATATACAACGCCGTGTGTTGATGTCTTGATAAATTAATACAAATTTGGAAATTCTATCGGTACGCTTTTGGTTGTCGATAAAATCGATACGACATATAGAATTCATTGTAATGATTCTGACGAATTATTGGTAACAAAGAATGTCTATGGCTGCGACGGTACTCAGATTGCTATAATTGACGTTCTGTGTAACATTTCTGTAAAAATATGAACCCCCATTACATTATATAAGAAAATAAAAAAATGTAAAAGCAGTTAATTATTATTATAGTTGTCGACGCCGACAAATAATATTTTATATTAATATATTATATTAATTTTATATTATATCTCGTTAATGGTTAACCACCTATTTCATACACCGATCGGCACACATGCACACACACGCACATTAATTGTTATTTTTATTAATTGTATTATTTGTATTATATTTTTTGAATTATTTTATTATATAATATGTAGATTACGGTGACGCGCTATCGGCCGCCGCCAACTCGCTGGTGCGCGGATTTATTAGCGCGGCCGCTGTAATTCGTCAATCTCGCTCGTACCATCGTTGTTGTGCTAAGACTCGTACAATTATATTTACGTATGAGTTTTTTTTGAATTTATATATTTTTTTATTATAAATTTTCAAGGCTCGAATCGCCACTATATTATTATTTTTTTGCAAGGCACGGATCGCCACTGTACCGTTATATTTTATAGGCACAAATCGTCACATTTTTTATTATTAATTATTTATTGGCGCTAATCGCCACATCTTTAATTCTATTTATTTTAGTGTTTTGTGAGTGTGTGTGTAATTATTAAATAGCTGTATATAGGTGCAGCTGGCCAGCCGTGCGCCGACAAATAATGTGAGTTTTATATTATTATTTATTTATATTTTATATTGGTTGTGACAGTCGACAATTATATTATACATATTATATTTGATATTTAGCGGTGTTATATTACTTGTTAATCTTAGGTTGTGCCGAACCGGCAATTATATTTTAATTATTATTTTTATTGTTGGGCCAAAAGGGCCGTAATTATTTATTATCATATTATATATTTATTTTACCATACCTGCAATTTGAGTTACAAGTGGTAACTCAGAGTTACCTATTTGTCCTTAGTTTTTAAGATTACACACACACACAAATATACACACATACACACACTACCCACACACTAGCACTCACAGATTTTGCTCGGCGACCCTGTCCAACTCCTGCTGAGTGGGTAAACGGACAGTTTGTACTATCTATTGTTTGAGTTGCATATCGCGGACACTTTATACGGTGATAATAAATTGATACAAATCGATCGTGGACGTTTTGTACGGTGTGTAAACGGTGGTGTTTTTATTTTGAATGTTTTTGCATATTTTGGATAAAATACATATTATTGCATTTATTGAATAAAATGAATATTATTGCGAAAAATGCATGTTCTATAGTATATTTCGTAATTAATATTTATAATTTAATATTAATATTACGTATATAATTCTAGCCCTGCTGATTAAAGAATAAAACTTGATTTTTTTTATCAAACATAAATTTTCAAATTTTTCAAACATAAAATTAAAAATATTTCCACTATTGAATGTGAATTATAAATTTTATTTCTAAGTTATAATTATAATAATAATATTAATAATATTAAGACAAACAGCCAATCACTGATGTATTTCAATAAATAAATATTTTTTTTGTAACTATATTTTTGTGTTAATTTTATAACAATTTAAATGCATATTTTTGCATATTTTGGTAAATAAAATGCATATTTTACAATTTTTTATTGCATACAAATCCTAGCCCTGATTAATATTATTATTTATGTATGTTAACATTGTTAACTACCTGTGTTTTGTAATAACAAATTATGTCTAACATTTCATGTCTCAACATTTTTTTTTACCAGAAATAGTATAAACTGTCCGCCATATACATTTTATTACTTTCTAAAATAGTACAAACTGTCCGCCATGTAAATTTTATAACTTTCTGAAATAGTAAAAACTGTCCGCGGTTTTCATTTTTTCCGGGTGACCGTACAAAGCGTCCTACAACCGCTGAGTGCTATACACACATACACATTTACACAGGTCGGTCGGCGTGTGAGTGCAGTGCATTAGTAGCTATAGGTAACTGAGCGCGCGTATTATACCTTATTACGCTCCCGGTCCGTACAATAGTATATAATAAAAAGGTATACTCTATAATAATTTATAATAACTTATTTAGGTAGTTTCTAGTTAGATAGGTATGTACAATAACAGTGAACGTTTTGATGGAATAAAAATAATATATTGCTTAATCCATACAACTTATACTAAAGTCTACCATAAACAAGTTTAAAATACATAGCTAGAATGACAATATTTTTCTACATTTTCCTAACCTAACCCATTGCCTATTGGTATTGTTGTTAAAAAAATGTAAAATTAAAACTAACAACAATAATTATAGTGAAACACATTGAATAGATATATCTATCACGCACTATTGTTAATTTCTTTTTGAAATTCAATGAAATTATCTAATTCGTGTAAAAAATTTAATAATCTATATACCTAGTTATTTGCAGTTGATAAAACTGTACCTCCTTAAGTATTGTTTTTGGATCTCTTTATGAAACGACCGAAGCGGTTATAATTCTTTAATAGTACCTAAAACGTAATGCTTGTAAATAATAGAAAACCTACAGGTGCCTATAGATAGGTAATTCAAAATGTCATAGATAATAATGGCAGAAATACGATTGAGACCGGTCATTATCGTTGATACCTTTTTTAGACCTTTTTGACTATTACGATTGAGAACGTTATTCAGTTTTTATAATTCCGCGCTACGTTGCCAAACTTTGCCATCTGGAAATCCAACCATATATTGATATATAATGTTTGTTTTATACATCGCAATCGAATTTTATGATTTCTATTGTTGTTTGAGATAATCTATATAAATACAACGATAGCGAATTGTTTGCAACGAATTATCAATATATGTGTTCTCATATTACACAGTACGTGGTTTTCCATGTTATGTGTTGTACAAATCATTTATACTTAAATAAAATGGAAAACGTAAGACTTATATCATCTGAGCGTGGTGGAAATTTAATTGTTTTTAACTCGCACAAATATCGTTTGATTAGACTGAGGAAGGACAATATTGAAAAGTGGACATGCACCAACAACAAATGCACAGCAAGTTTGTTAATTGAAAATATCGGTGAAAATAAATCTCTTATAATAAATTCATTTTTAGGATTACTAATGCCGCAGAAAGTTTCCATCGCACTTTTAATAGGCAATTTTATTCAACGCATCCACCTGTATACACTGTGATAAAAACATTACTAGAAACTCAGGAAGAAACAGCTTTAAAACTTAATGACTTTCAACAGGGCACTATTAAAAAAGCATCAAAAATAGAACAAGAAAAAATTTCAAAAACAATAATATCATAAAATAAATACTGCCAAAATAAGTCTTCCGAAGAACTAATAAAATATTTATCATATCTAAGAAATATATATTGGGGAATTAAAATTTAACTCATTTTTAAATTATTGTATTATAAGTAGGTTATATTATTATATTGACAATGAATTTTTTATTATTTGATATATTTTGCTAATTAATGAGTTATTTTATTTAATGTTTAATTATTTTATTTTATTTTGACTTGAATATAACTATATCAGCAACGTTGCACATAATTTTGTTCTCAATCGTACTGTTTTTTGGGGTCAACGGTTATTTCATTGTTCCATTTCGAACGTTCTCAATCGTATTATTGCCAAAATAATAATAATAATAATAATAATAATAATAATTTATTAGTTAGCTAACCTAGGTTTTAGTTTTTAAAATATTCCACGATTGTCATTTAATATAGATTTTTTTAAAACTTTATTTTAGAACAAACAATTTTGTAAATTTACAATAAGCATGCATGAAAAATATATATTTTAAATACAAATGAATATTTATTTATACTTACAACTTACTCATTTGTAATAATTATTTTTTATTGAAATAGATATAAGTATTATCCTATGAATTATGTAATAAATTTGTAGGCAGGTAGTTTAGGTATCTATTTTAATTCGTATTTACTGTTAGATGAAAATCAATAGGAACCTATATACTATATGCATAATTTTTCTATTAATAAATAGGTACCTATGTATCTAAGTAGGTATAGTTACTATTTTCATCAAGTTAGTAAATTACCACCATCTTAATATTTATGTCAAGTACACAAAATGGCGCCGATGTCAGTTTCAAATGATATTGTATGAAAATTAAATCTGAGTTAAACACGAGAGTGAATTTTTTACACTAAAATATGGTACAAATTGCATGTACCTACTTATATCTAAATATCTAAAACTTGTATACCTATTTACTACGGACTATCGGCGTATGCCCGGTTCCACCCACCTAAATTAAGTAAAAAGTTTTTTTCCCCACACTTGATAACTTATATCCAAAGTCTAAAATTTCAAACATATTATCCGATTTATATTCTGAAAATTAAATTTAAGTTTATCAGTCTCTTTTATCGGTTTTTACGAGGGTATCAATGTTAGAAAAAATACACCTAATTCCTACATGTGAAAAATAATTTTAAATTCTCAGGAATGAAAAAAATTTAAAAAAAAAACGTACTAATCTTATAAAGATAATATAGTTAAGCAATTGATTAAACTGAAGTACTTCGATAAAATTTAAAGTTGCAGAAAATAAACCATATACATGATATTATACTTACTAACAAACAATAATATTATGTTTATGATAAACATTTATAAAAAGAAATAAAAAATACGTACACGCATGGAAATTATTAGCTGTTAAATGTTGATAGGCGATTGTTGGCTGTGGATACTAAGAAAATTTAATTTTAATAAAAAACAAAATTAAAAATGATTAATAATATTAATCTAGCTAAGAAAAATAACAGAAAGGACGCGACTTGCACATGATGCCATCTCAGCTTACAATTGAAGACTAATGCAAAAAAAAATATGAATCGAAGGAATTTAATCATTTACTAGATATCCTCTTCTTGACTATTAAAAACCTTCATTATCAGTCTTTAGTATACAGACGTTTTAAAGAGCACCAATTGTTGGTTTAATATATTATACTAATTTGAGTTTTACGTAGGTATGTAGGTGATTAAATGACCATTATCAAAACAGACGATTAAAATGTACCTATACTTACCTACACTTTACATTTTCTTATAAAATAGTTTTATTTGAATTTTTTCTATTCGTTTAATGAAATCATTAATTCAACATCTGCTGTTGTTGATAAATATTTAGAGAAATAATCAAACCACTAAATTGATTTGATTTTAGATCTGAAAAATCATTAGACACAGCAAATATTCTTGAAAACCACTTTAATTATTCATTAATAAAATATTATATATTTTTTTTAGCGTTTATCTTTATATGTGAATATAATGATATGAAAGAACTGGTGCTAGCTAGAACTTCCTGTATAAAAATCGAACCTAACTAAACTTCTATATAGTTTATATACATACCATAATCATTTTGTATGTCATTGTTTAACTTCCTGTATAATCTAAGAAAAATAATAACACAAGAATGTATACAATAAGAAGGTAATCTTATTAGGTTACTTTACTCCATTTAATACTTAAATCCATGCTTTCAGTCAATAATTGTGAGATACCACTTACCATTTTTTCCAAGAAAATCTAATTTGCTTGATCCCCAAAAATTATATTTTTTTTTTGTTTATTTTATATAAGTTTTTATAGCATATTTAATAATTTTATAGCCTTACTGCTATAAATCTTGAGCCCTTCTATAATGACTATTAATTCAATCATTGGAAATAGACCGTTTAACCTTTAATCTTACCCTTATCAAAAAATGAATAATGTGTTACGAATAATCTTAGGTAGGTACTTACTTTTTTATTTTTAACAAACAAGTACCAGTGATACATATTTTGAGATAATTATAAGCTTGCTAATTTCATTTTAAATGTCTGGATATCAATATCTACTAGCAAACCTGTTCCAAATAGATTATATTGTGTGTATAATGAAGTTAATTATGAACCACTTTCATCGCATATTCACACAATCACACAGATACATTTGGCAAATTGGTCGATTGTACGAGTATGAGTAGCCTGAGTAGGTAAACACGTCGAGGTCAACTGCCTTTATTATGATTTATATTCAAGCCGAAAGCAAAATAAACAGTAAGTAAATTTTGCTTTCAGCTTGAATATAAATATTAATTACATTTTTTGCAGCAATATACAATAATAAATCGAATAATGAAACAAATTAGTGTTGTATATTATATTAGCGGTAGCCATGTGCCCATATGTATTCATGGTGCAGGTAACTATAATGTACTGCCTATAATATTAATATACTTGAATAATACATTTTATTATTTTAAATTAATGAATAGGTAATATTGTACCTAATTATTGTATGCGAGTATAAAGGGAAAACATAATATTATCATACAATAAGCGAAAATTTTCACTTTTACTAGCATAACTGATTGTTTATCGAGGTTTGATGTAACATTGTAACATGTAACTATTTTATATTTTTTCACGATTTATTGTCAGTATTCTCAATTTTACCAATTTACCATATAACATTTAAGTGAATAGGTAAAGAAATTGTTTCATCACAAAAGCTCTTTGATATTAAATTATGAAATTTTCCTTTGATAAATTTGTAAGAATTCATTACAAATAATATTTGTATAATGGATACTATTATTTTCAATGAGTAAAACAGCGCAATAAGGGGAATACAATATAAATAATAAAACAAGTAAATTTAAATACATTTACATGCAAAATTTTTAATTATTATTTAACAGTTATTAAATTAAATCATATATAAATACAATATCTGGAATCATGCACAATTGTCCTAAATATTATAAAATATGTTTTATTCTATAATTATTCTAATTGATTGTCTATTTGTAATCATACATATTTGTATTGTCTTAAAATGTTTTCACGATTGTTTTCATATTATAATAATCCAAAAATAATTTATTATAAGCCATAAGGTATGTGATTACTTATTATAACAATACCTAATTGTAACTTAAATATCACGACATTAATGTAAAAATATATATATATATATATATATATATATATAATATAGACAGGTATATAAAGACCTTGCTAATCGTGTACTAGCAACAAAGATTTTATTAATATTTTAAGATAATAAAGGAACATTGTACTTTAGTTATAAAAATTAAAAATTAAAATTAAAAAATACAATTTATATAATATTATACACTTAAAAACGAAGATAATTTTTCTTTTAACAACTTGTGTTGGCATTTACTATACATGACTACATGGGCCGAGAACCAAATTATGTAAAGGCGACAAGCCGACAAAATATTGTGCCATTTAATGCCGCCGCCGTAGTGCGTGCATTAAGGAGAGTAATCGTAACCGCTGTAACCGTTGGCTTCACTCTTCAGCGGGAGTTCGTGTGATGTGAAACAGTCGAATAAGGAAAAGTGGACAGCAAGCACACATATCGTAATTAAATAAAAGTTTTTCTGGCCATAAATTGTGTTAAACTCTTCTTGCTCTTCTGCTAATCGTTTGTTAATCGACTTTTAAAAATAAATTGTACTGAGGTGTACCTGTAAAATATTCACACAATATGAATCATTAAAATTTTAAAAGGGACGGACGTAAGACGATAAACGTATGCCATCACGTATATCATCTTAAGTTCACAGTGTTGATCAAATTAAATTTCAGATAAAATGATTAATTTAGAATGTACCGTCATACAAGCTCTTAAGGGCGCTATGGATTATAAATTTACTCCATCCGCTAAACATTTTTTCTAGGTACGACCTTGTTTAATATAATATACTGACCGTATAGTCGCGGGGCAAGTAGTGTCTATGTAGTTGTAGCGTCTCTGCACCCTTAAAATAAACAAATATATATATATATATGTTACGGTAAAAGTATGAATACGGGTTAAACCTAGAATTTACCGGTAAATCCTAGGTTTCGCCGACTATTGTTGGTAAAACCTAGGATACACAACATCGTTTGGTCAAACCCCGAATGATTTTTGTAGTTCGAATTTTTACAAACGAGATTAGGTAAATCTTAGGATAAACAATCAGTGTAAGTAAAAGTCCAAACATTTTTACCAAAGTTATTAATTATTATTATTATTTAAGTATATTAGGTAGGTAGTACATCAATGACTAATATATTAGTTAGTATATTATTTTATTATTATTATTATTATTATTAAGCACTATTGCAAAAATTGACATATTAAATGTAAGAGTAATAAATGTACCTAGTATCATTGATTATAAATACTATAGATAGCTCACTGCAGTACAAAATACGCTACGCGCTAAATGGCGAGTACCGCTATGTAGCGCTCCGCGCGGTGTTTACTTATGGCGTGTACCGCAATAATCGCTAGTGTAGTTCATAGGAGTAGGGATCAGTCTTAAGATTTTAACAGCAAAAACAGACGTGTGGAATCTTGATTTAATGATTTCAAATATTTTCAATGCTTAGAGCAGTGAGAGCATCTATAAAGACGTTACTTGTATTCTATACTCTAGTACTCTACTCATATCGTTGTACTGGCGCACTGCCAACGATTAAAACATTATAAACATTAAATACCTATCCAAAATATAACCCTAGATAGGTGAAATAGTTATTTTCAAATTAGTACCTAATTATTAAATTATATTAATACTACCTAGGTATCTCATTGCCATATTTATGTTAAGGTATATTATGTACATTTTGTATTTTATTCATAACACATTAGTACATAATACATGTACTGTCATTATCATATAATATATATTTTGTAAATTGGATTATTATTGAGTAAATAAAAATTGTACTATTGTGTCTATAATAAGCTGTTGCACTGAGTTCAATGCACTCAACACGAAGTATCGTCGTCTCTCTTAAATTATACTGAAGACATAGGTACCAAGTTAAAAAATATTTTTAATATTAACCCTATGACATTAATTATAAATTGTACACTTACATCATATAGTCGATTAAATGAAAACTTGACTGTCTTTACTTGAATAAAACTTTGACAAATGACAAGTGACAATGCAAATTAACCACAAATCGCGTAAGCAATGGACTAGTGAAGAAAAAAAGTTATCTTTATCTCTTTATTATAAATCGCCATCAACATATAAATATATGCGTAAAAATAAAATTATTTTACCTGGCGAAAGTACAGTGCGTCGTTGGCTAAACTCAATTAGTTATTCAACTGGATTTTCACCTCGGTATATGGAACAAATTAAACTTAAAGTTTCTTGTATGAGTTTTCAAGAAAAAAAAGTTATTATTTTATTAGATGAGATTTCAATTAAAAAAGCGATAGAATACAACAAAGCTTTAGACATAATAGAAGGATATGAAGATCTTGGAACTTTAGGGCGAACTAACAAAATTGGCTCCTATGCACTAGTCATAATGATCCGTTGTTTGTACGTAAATTGGAAATTTCCATTATGTTATTTTTTCACTGGTAATGGAATAAAAGGGGATAATTTAACTAACATACTTAAAGAATGCGTAATAAAATTATTAGAACTTGGTTTAGTACCTTCTGCTGTAGTCTGCGATCAAGGATCACAAAATAGAAGAATGTTTTCATTACTTGGTGCAACACACAATAACCCATCAGTAGACATAAATGGTCAAAAATTATTTTTAATTTACGATATGCCTCATATGATAAAAAGCTTACGAAATAATTTATTAGATGGTAATATAAAAATTGAAAATAAATTAATTTCATTTAAAGATATTAAAAAATCTTATGAAATTGACTTAAAAAGTAATACTGCACGGGCAATGTGTAAAATTACACCCGCTCATATTGCCCCAAACGCTTTCCAAAAAATGTCGTGCAAGTTGGCAATACAAATTTTTAGTAGATCTGTTGCAGCTTCTATTAAAACGTGTGTTTCTACTGGTGAATTAAAAACTAAAACCGCACTAGACACAGCAAATTTTATTGAAAATGTTAATGATATGTTCGATTCTGCAAACAGTAAAAATTTGTATGACGCAAATCCAAATAGACGACCTCTAAGCAAACGTAATTCTCAAGTCCTTCAAAATTTAAAAAACTTTTGTATTCTTTTTGATAAAGCTGTAAAAATAAATTTAAAAAATAATAAAGTAACTACACCTCCGTGTTTCATTGGACTTAAATGGACATTAACAGCTATTATTGGTCTTTATGAATCAGAAAAAATAATAATGAATCAACATATTTCAAATAAAGAATACTTTTTAATGACTAACAAATTAACACAAGATCCATTAGAAAATATGTTTTCCATAATGCGACAGAAAAACGGCTATAATAAGAACCCAACTGCCCGAAAATTTCGTTGCTGTTTTAGTGCGATTTGTTCTTATAGTTTAATGAAATGTTCTGAAAGTTCTAATTGTGAAGAAGATGGTGAAGAATTTTTTAATGTGGATACTCTAAATGATGTGCAAATAACCAGACCTACATACTCTGAAGAAATTCAAGAAGACGGTTTAAATGATAATATATATAATTTAAGTGATGATTGTGAGACTGACTCGAATACTAGTTCTGGTACTATAGTTATTAACACCACAAATGCTAAAAAATCATTAGAAAATTGTGCTGTCATTTATTTTGCAGGATACTTGGCGTATAAGTGTTTAAATAATTTTAGTTGTGATGAATGTAAAAAAAATCTTATAACATCTTTAGATTTAAATGATGAATCGCAATTATTATTAACATTTAAGATGTTTAATGTAAATGAACCATCAACACAAGGATTAAAAGCACCATCAAATATCATTGTGGACATAACTAATACATGTCTCAACATTTTTAATGAAGAATTTGAAAAAATAAAACACGAAAAACATATAGTTTTTAAACTTTTAGATATTTCAAAAAAAAAAATTGATAAATATATTTTTAAATTAAATGTTTCGACGTGTAAACTTCATTATTTATATATAATAGAATTATTATTTAGAACAAGAATATTTAAAGAGTGTAAATGGACAAACACAGAGTTACACAATAAGGCTGTCCAGCAAATTGCAAAACTAAAAGTGTTTAAACACAATTAATAAATAATATTTCATTATTGTTGTATGTGAATAATATAATTTTCATTGAATAAGTTATTATTTTATTTTTTTTTTTAATAAATTATGAAATTAAAATATTTATATTATATTATTATTATTTGACGTTTTTTAATTGCTATTTTTTTAATCTTGCCGATGTTACTTTATTAAATATGTATTTTATAATGTTTAAAAATGGGATATTTTATTTTAAGTTTAAACATTTTGAAAACCACCAGTTTTTATTTATTTATTTTGCATTTTTTTAAATATCATGTGGTATTACAAAATTGCGCGTTAAAGGTTGTTTTGAATAAATTGCAATTTATAAAACTAAATAATTGTTATTTGTTTTCAATTTCTGACCATCATACTATAACAATTTACTTATATACCTACTTTATATCAAATCAATAAACAAAATTATTAATTTACAATAAATATTGTAGTATATTAATCAGCCGCTATACAATTGCGCTTGGTGCGTTGTGAAATAACGAAAATAGTCACAACAATGTAAACAATGTAATTTTGTATTACGATCGTCGTGATTGTAGTCGGACCGGTAGCAACCAAAAATAAAACATAATTATCGCTAGTACAATATTATTATATCGTTACCAGTACGCTACCTATTGGCAATCAATTGAACTCAATTGTCGCGCAACATATTTTCTATGACAGTGAGCAATCTATAATAATATATAATCAATGCTAGTATGTATAGTACATTTTACACCTACACTATATACATATTTTAGCTATACCTACAACATTATATATTAAATGGCTTATCAATTATAAACAAAAATGAAACACAAATCAACATCATACATTAATAATGCGTAATTTATTGTTTAATTTTGGTCAATACTATTTTCTGTTTCCGAAACAGCGCTTTCTAGTTCCTATTTTCCTAATACACACGACTCAAATTATATAATAATATAGGTAATAATAGGTTTATTATTCAACTATACATGATTAATGGGCTGGGTTGGACAAGTAGACGTATAGGTATCAAAATAATTTCGGGCACTATTATGAATACAATTTATTATAATAAATTAAATAACATTAGTTTTCGTATTTTGGTTATTCTATATCTAAAATATATTCATGTTCAAGAGAATAATTTGTCGGGTAGCGATTTATCTGCAGTTGTGAGAACACATTAATTACATAAATTATTATTATTATTTGCTCAAATTGCTCCGGTAAACATTAGCTTATTCAAATTTTGCTCACTATAAATCCGCGATTCCGAACGAGTTTCAAAATAATATTATTTACGAATAACTGCTGCGCGATCGTGCAGTGTAACCACGAAACCAGACATCGTGCTTCAACGAAGAAACTTCAACACTAACCGCTAACATTTTAATGCAACAAATTTACAAATCTAATAACAATTATTGTTTATGTTCTCAATTATTATAAATATTATGCCCAAGAATCAAAATTATATTTACAGTATGCACTATAAACGTCAGTTTACTTGGAATTTTTATAGTAATTAGTATAAGTAGTATACACAGCTAGGTATGTAACTATGTAAGTTTTTATAATACCTATATCAGTGGTTTTCAAACTGGGTGCCGCGGTACACTGGTGTGCCACGAGTATCCACTAAGTATGCCGCGGTTTTTCTATAGATTACCGATTGCATTGAGTTGTGGAAAATGCGGGTATGTCTGTCAAATATTCGTCCAAGAATTAAAAATATTTGTAACGCCCATCAAGCACACATTTCTCATTAAATGTACCCATGTATAAACTACACTTTTTTTTGTAAATAAATTTAATAACTAATTACCTACTAATGTCTAATACAATATAATTATAATAAATAAATATTTGTTAGCCTATCAATCACACATTTTTAATTAAATGTATATATAATTATAATTAATTTAAAACAATTTTGTTCATCTAAAAATAGGTCAGTGTGCCGTGAAAATTTTTTGAAGTGTATGGTGTGTTGGGTATAATAAAAGTTTGAAAACCACTGACCTATATTGTTAAAATCAGTTATCAGAAAATTCCAATTCCATTAGTTACGTAATCTTATTTATAACGTGTAATAAAATATACTTGGTAACTGTTTTTATATAACAAACGATAAGGTTTTTCTTCAAAGTTTATTTTAAAATTAATTTATCCTAATTATAAGTATAGTATAGGTAATGCATTTAAAAAAAAGAAAGTAAAGGTGTTTGGGACGCAAAATTTGTGGTGGATTTTATAGCTCTGTGTCTATAGTTTCCAAATTAACAGGATTCAATCTAAGGTAAGAGCTAAACCGTTTCTAGTCTTCTGTAACTTATATAGTAAATGTGTGTCACAGATCCAATATAAAAACTGCAAGTGTTACCCTAAAATCATTATTTGTTGTTTAAATATTTTATTTTGCTAAAATTTTAGCTTTAATTAATATCTTTAAAAAAAATTGTACATAATAAGTATTTTTTAGACTTAATAGTTGCTGTAGTAACTTTATAAGTACTATTGAATTAAATGTTAAAGCTCAAGAATTAAACATACATATTTCTTGACACATATTTGACATATTATTCTTTATTAAATTATTATAGAAATACATCTATACTAAATAGTTTAAAAATATGAGTAAATATATTAACGCAGTGTACATTGAGTTTGTAGACTCGTAATTTCAAAATAAATAAGATAATTGTGATGAAAAAGTACTAGATCAAAATGTGTACGGACCAAAACCAGGATCAAGGGCTCCATCTCGAACAAAAGTTGAATACTGAACTTTCAGAGCTCCAGGAATGGGCCAAAACAAGGTTGAACAAGCAACTGGCGCTACACCACCAGATGGTAGAACTTTACGACCGGAAGTTGACAAAATGCAACATGTACGAAGAGGAATTGGAATGGAATCGCACAGAAAACGCACGTTTTAAATTTACTTCACAGTGCCTGATGGACAAGATCGAACAATTGACTAGTAGTGATGGCAAAAAATCTTTGATCAATTTCGAAAAAGACGTTAACGATCACGATAAAAACAAAGATACCGACGCCGATCCGTTAACTGCATACACGGAAGTGAGTCTTATACACTTGTAAATTATAACTAATAAATAATTTGTATAAAATTAGAAATATATATTGTTACATTATTGCATATAATAATAATAATATTTATTTATTCCAACTAACAATAATATTACAATAATAATAATATTAAAGTGGTTGTGCCTGACAGTAGTTAACTGTTGTCTGTTTAAGGCTTAAGTTAAAAGCAATGGGTGCAATGTACATTACATATTTTAAAAACATAAAAAAATATTTTTAAGTTTGTGAATTTATTAATATACACAATTATATTGTAAACGATTGACAATAGGTATACAAACCTAAATAAGTACTTAATTTAATTTATTTTATTTAAATGTATAGTTACCAAAGCTATGATAATTAATTATTGGTATTCAGATCACATTAATCATTATGTAAAACAAATTTTTCAAATTCTAAATAAAGTTAAAGTTACTGATAATAAGAACCTTATAAATAATAAATATGTTATCTATCATATAATCGAAAATATAAAGGATCGGTGTAATAACTAATAGGTATAGTCGTATAGGTATGTGATGAAAAAATGTTATACTATCCAAAATTAAACATTTACTGGCCTACCATTTAATATTAAGATTGGTACAAAAATGCATTTCATTGATTTATATTAATATGTTATAATATTATTCAACAATTCAAACTTACATTTTATACCCAATTAGTACACGCTTTCAACGTAACTTTTAAGTCCTGGTGTCCATCGTTGTTTAATTGTTTGTTCAAGTGCGATATCCATATTAAATACATTACTATTCGTCAATACAATTACATGAGTAAAACCTTTTTAAAAATTTATTAAGGTTAATGCTTATTTTACATATTTCAACG
This sequence comes from Rhopalosiphum padi, assembly GCF_020882245.1. Classification (NCBI taxonomy): domain Eukaryota; kingdom Metazoa; phylum Arthropoda; class Insecta; order Hemiptera; family Aphididae; genus Rhopalosiphum; species Rhopalosiphum padi. The sequence goes on from NC_083599.1 coordinate 18,425,409, forward strand.
CTTTTGAGTTTAAGTATCATATTTTTGATTTTAAGGGCATATTTTGAATTTTATTTTTTTAGTACATATTTCAAATATTTATAGAGAATAAGAATTTCAGTAATACATTTCTCATAAATCGTGGTCAACAATTATTATATTAATTTGAAAATTTGTAAGAAAGACTATAGATAATAGATATACATCTTTATCTTATAGTGGTCAGTGGATAGTTTATAGATATTATACAATATATTAAGTATATTATACTGTAATACAGAATTTTACAAATCATTTATTACGTATATTTTTGTTCAATTTTATGAACACTTTTTTTAGCACATATTTTAAGCCATTAAATATAAGTATATATTTGTATAATGAATTTTTAGTACATTTAAGTATTTGCTCTAATTATCAATATTATGTGCTACAGATGTGTACCAAAAAGTTAATCGACAAAGTAACTGAATACAAGGAACAGGTCGAGAAAATATCCATAGAGTTGGACAATGTCAACGACCAGCTGGCCAACTCGGCAAAAACAAAAGAGGTGCTACTGCGGTGCTTGGAAAACTTGACGGTGTTGGCCGAAGCGGAACGAATGAGAAGGGACCGAGAAGAGTCGGAGCTGCGGAAGACGGTGAACCAGCTGACGGCAGAGCTGGACAAGGTGCAGCAGGAAAAGGAACGATTGCGGTCGGTCGAGGCCAAAATTTCGGTTGAGATGATGCACCACGACTCTGCGCAGGACGAAGCATTGCGTACAGATAACGCACAGCTGCAGGCTAAATTGGGAACGAGTGGAATTGTGGTAGCCACGCTTCAGTCGAGGATATTCGATCTGGAAAAGGAACTGGCCGAGCTAACGGACGTAGGGCACGTGCAACAGGAACAGAGTCAGATCTCCGGCTTTGGCGGTGAGTTAATAGACGGCGGCTCGTCTACGTCTATGATGCTGTACCAATGTAATCTATCTCGAACGGGCGACGAACACGTTGCCAGTTTTCTGGACCTAGGACGCGGTGATGACCAATCAATACCGTGTTTATTGTCGATCAAAAGCTCCGGCACCGCTGCCGAAGACGTTCGATTGTCTTGTTCACAGTCGACCGACGACGACCGCAAACCATCGTATTCAGAGTCACCCAACGACGACCGGCGACCATCGTATTCGGAGTCGACCAACGACGACCACCAACCGTCGTATTCAAAGTCACCCAACGACGACCGACAACCTTCGTATTCGGAGTCGACCAACAACGACCACCAACCATCGTATTCGGAGTCCACCAACGACGAACGCCAACCATCGTATTCAGAGTCACCCAACGACGACCACCAACCATCATATTCGGAGTCGACCAACGACGACTGCCAACCAACGCATTCGGAGTCGACCAATAACAACAGCCAACCATCGCACTCAGAGTCGACCGACAATGACAACCACCAACTATCTTATTCACTGTCGTCTACTGTGGAAAACTGCAGCACCGATACAGCCTCATCACTGGTGAAATTGAAAAATCGTCGTTTGGCTGACATTATAAAAAAATATGAGAGCAAGCACGAAGAAATAAAATGAATTTTATAATCAGAAATAATCATAATTAAGTTTTTTTTTTTTTTTTACTGATCGAGTCGTAAATCCACCGCAAACACTGTACTTCAGTCCATCACGCACAGTTGTAATTGCAGCAGTTTAAACATCCAGCTCGACCAATAGTACGAAGAGCTATACATAGCTATATATACGTTTTATATAGAAATACAAAGCGATCGAAGCATGGGTGATTTTAAACATAATCGCAAATAAAATTCATAATTGGTTATTTATCCAACATTGCCATGAACATACAGATATACATATTATATAGTCATATACAATAATTATAATATGATACTACGAAACAATAATCAATATGTATAAGCAATTTTGATGATTTCAAAATAAATCATAATATTAATATACATAAATATTATATATATTGTTTATAAGTTGCACAATGGTTCAAAAATTAAAATAATTTGACAAAAACAATTACATAAAAATGTTAAAAATCTAAATTTAATTTATGAACATAGTTTATACACCTGAGGTTATATCTGTAATTATTCATTTAAGGCAAAAATAATATTTAGTAAATAGATCCACGAAACAATTATTAGGTATAAATAATTAGATAGGTATATATAATTAGATAATTAAATAGGTATTATTAGGTAAACGAAATGTATTATTTATTTTCAATCAAATTTATGAGATTGTTAATAATTTATTTATATTATTGCTAATAACAGCTTTAATTTCTCAAATTACAGTTGGAAATAAACGATGAAATTATTTTATATAACATTAAAATTCACAGTAATGCTGTATAATACTATCCTTATAATTATATAAGATAGCCAATCCAATTAATTGTCTCAACGTGTAGTAAAAATAACACGATATATTTATTGAACACGGTAGCTTATTATTATTATAGTTTATAATAACGAATTTATGATGATTTATGAGTGGTTGTAAATTCTCCTGTAATATAAACACTCGTATATTTCGAGTAATAAAAAAAAAAATTATTTAGGCAAGTATGAATTCTATTATTATGTTATAATATGTATCTATGTTTTTTTTTATATGTTTAATAATTAATGTTGTATCATTATTTATTTATAATAGGCACGTTACATTATGGTTCATAAGCTCTACAAGACTACAGGTTAGTATTACTAGAATTCTAGAAGTGCATTCGCGCCGTACACATGCTTATAGATAGCCGATAGGGTTCGGTATTTCGGTCATAATGTAATATAATACCCAAATCGATGTCTCGGATCTCCATTTTAATCATCTATACCCGTTCACTAAAAAGTAATAAGTATTCACATATAATATGTCCGATACCATGATATCACTTATGGCATTAATAATGGTCTGTTGATAATGTTTTGATAAACAAAAGGTAATAATGCAGTTTTATTATACATACCTTTCGAATTTATGATTAATAATTTTTATTTCTTATGCCGTTAAAAACGCGTCAATTGTAAGTACCCAATACGTACCTATATTAAATTAATATTATATATAAATATGCATTTTTATTATTTATTTTATGAAAAATTCTAACCCTAATAACACTATATTGAGTTATTACTTCTAAAAAACAATATAGGCAGTATGCACACTGTTGTTACATCGTTCCATCACGTTTAAAACTCTATATACTCGTAGGTACGTAAGTATTAGAAATCTGTTAAATTTTTAAAAGAAAACATGTTCTTGTGCAGTTGTGCCCGTATAGTTTTTGTTTTGACTGTTTGTTAGAGTGTTATTAAATTTGTTTCTCTTGACAGCAGGATTGGTGATTTTTTTCGGCCCGGGAAATTTGGAATAAACCGGCCTATAGCTGATACGGCCGCAAATGTAACATATTCCCTTAAAAGGGGCATAATTTTTATATAAATTTCAAAATTTGTTTAGTTTCACCTCTAAATTAGTATTAAATATAATACTTATAATTATAGCTAATAGTTTTGAGTTAGTCAGATGAGGTTAACCTGTTCTAACTTGAACTTGAAGTTTGACCTTATTACATTTTTAAATATACACAGAAAATTTCCTTAAATAGGTATGTATAAAATTATTAAGTTATATAACTAATAGACATTCAATTTTTATTACTCGTAGGTACTTTCTTCATATTTGTAAACAATATTGGTTATGTAAAACAACGGTTTCCAACCTTTTTCGTTGTGAGGACCACCAATCTTGTAAAACAATCTCTGAGGCTCACTAATGACTAATAGAACACCTATATACGCGTATATATACTATGTATAATATTATTTATTAGGTATATAATAAAAATATACAATAATATTATTTTAAATAAATACGTTATATCAATTTTAATATTATATGGTCTACAGCCCATGGGATGGGAACCGCTGATGTAAAGTATATAACAATTTATCCTCGATTAACCTTAACGATTCCTGTTCTTTTATTATTATTCAAAAAACTTTAATTTTAACACTACATAAACAAAGTAGTTGAATACCCATAACTACACACCAGTGGGTTTCTAGGATTTATTTTTATTTTTAAGGACGTATTATTTTAATCATTTAATTTTGTATAAGTTTATTTAAAAGTTTATAAAAAACAAGTTATGTTATAAGACATGTGTATAATCTATATTTTTTAAATTAAAACAAGCTATTTTAATAAATGAATGGTTATAAAAATTGTTTAATTCCTATTCTAAATATTATATTATATTTGAATTGAATACTCATAGTAAATGTATAATTTATTTTAACCATTTATTATAATTGAAGCATACTTAATACACACTAGGATTGAATTCACTAATTTTTTTCTTAATATTATATATTTTAAAATACAATAAAAGGTAATAGATTAATACAATTACAATTACTATTAACTAGTTATTGACAATTTTCTGTGGTAAAACATTATATTCTTTTATTCTAAATTTTTTAAATAACTGTTCGGTGGGTTTGCATCGAACTTTACACCATTCTCTAATACCCAAATCTTTTGCTACTGCAAATAATAATAAAAAAACAAGATTAAATTTTATAGCCTCTATAATTATTAATATGTTTTAGTTATTGAGCTAAAAATAACTTAGAAATTAACCAATAAGATTTGAGTAGACCTTATTTTTTTAATGTTGAAAGCATTAAGTATATCTTATAGTTTTCTATTCAATTATGAAAAACATAATTTTGAAACATTTTTCCGGCGAGTTTCTAAATCACATGCTTGTCACAGAAACTTAAATTTCACTAAAATTACATTGGGTACTTTTTAAGAAAATTCAAATTAATATTTTGTCATATAATATATTATATTTACGATATACCAACTTTATTAATTAAAAACAATAATTATATATACTTCCATGGAGATTATTAATTATTAATTATTTATTATAGGCAGTTTTAAATTAATATTAATAAACAGATATATATTGTACCATTATTTTTTTATTTAATAGTAAACAAATAAAAATTATCAATTATTTTTCAAAAGAATACGTACCATCCTTCTTTTTTTTTAAATGATCATTGAGATAATCATAGTACATCGTTTGAAATTCTAAAACAAAGCATCATATATAATAATTAGGTACGTACTTTGAATAGTGAAATTACATTTATTTATATTCCATTTTTAATTTTTTTTTTAGATTAAATATTTGTTATTAAAAATATTATTATGTTCAATAAAATAGACGTCAATTTTTTGTTTATGAACTACACTACAATATAGTGATTATATATAATATATATTTATATTATATTATATATTTACGAGGTGAATGTGTGTTTTATTTATAGTTTTAATTAATTAACTTTTCCAATATTACGAAAATCGATGTAAGACCTTAAATTTTATATAATGCAGTACTGATTATCAAAATGTAGTAGAACACAATACACAACCCATGTTATGATCAATAAACCTCAATTATAAAATTATAAACATTTCACTTGAGTTATATTAAAATATATTTTCTATATTATTTTAAAAAATAATCTTGAAAAATTATATTAAAATAAAACTTACCTGAAAATGCATCAACGATCTCCTTATAGATATCTGTAACAAAGAAAATATACTTTAATAAATGTACCTACTGCTTAGAACTAAATATTTTTTTATTTCTAATGTTATCAATTCACCATTATACTAAAAATAGTAAACATAAGGTTATTATTATTTTAATTTTAATTTTTTATAATTACCTGTCCTCCATTCATCTTTATTCTCTAATAAATTTAATTAAAATAAATTAAATTAACTGTTTTGCTATGATTCAGCAAATTGTTGCTTAGGATTTAAAGTTGTAAGTACGATTGTATTTAACAAAATTATATTATGCACTATAAAAGTATAAAATTATATAATTATCATTTTTTACCGAAATTAAATACTCTCACGATATTCTTGTATGATATTGCTAAAAAATACAAAAGAATTAATAATTGTCCTATAAAAGTCTAATAGAATCTATTTGATTTTAAATTGAATATTAGATTAAGATGACTGGCTCAGACATTTTATTTTAACCTAGTTAAGTGAGGTACTTCAGTGACTGCTTTGTGTAAATGGCAAGGTTAATAATAATTTTTCCAAAAGTAGTATACTATGCTTTCCGCTGGGTATTATCCATTTTCATGCTTTTACAATTGCTAATACAATTGTATTTTTTTCTTTAAAATATTTAATTCGATTTTAATATTATTCCGATATTTATTGTATAGGTACCTAAAATGTTTGCATTTTATAATAACCTATAATTAAATTAACAAAGGTAATATATTTTTTTTACTATCGATAATGCATGGATAATTTTATGTAATATTTTTGAAGGATTTTATAAAGTAAAAATGTATTCAAAGATAGTAATAACAAAACCATTTTTAGTCTATAACTAGTAAACACCGCATTTTTAGCTCAAAATAGTTTTAAAAAATGAGGGTAAAACTGAAATTTGTAAATTTGTAAGAAACAATTTAAACATAATATTATAAAATGTCTGACACTGTATATGGTTACATACAGTTATTAATTTTCAGTAGTATATAATAGGTAGTTAAGTTGTATTAAATTTGAAATTTGTATAAGAAGTTAGTAAACTAATTATGTTATACTTACTCCAAAAAAATGAATTCTCTATCGATTCTGTTGAAAATTGATTTAATTATTATTTTATAATAATTGTGAAAGATACCATACGATCTTTCTTAAGCATTGGTGTGAAAGAATGCTTTCATTATATGCGAACTGTTAATGACTGCAGTCGATTTTCATTAAAATTGTATTATCTATGAACGTATGTCAATCGTGATTTAAGATAGTATGGTTGCCCATCAACTATAGTACGGTATATAGTAAACTAATATAGTAATACATATTGTACCCATTATGTATATAAATATTCTTTAGATAATGTTCCTATTTTAACAATAGCTAATTTAAAACAAATTTCAAAAGATCCATAATATGATTTATTAAAAATAATAAAAAAAACTTTCACATCATTGCTCGTAAAGTTGAAAAATATTTAATATAAAATAAATCGTAAATTGTACTTTTGCATTCTAAAAATAATAAACAATATATTAAATCAAATTAATATTTTCAGAATTACATAGTCATGTATTCTAATACATTTAATCTATATTCACAGTATGAATAAATTAAATTATTATTATTTTTTTTCAATATTTGTGGTTATAAACTTATAACTTATTCTTTAAGTATCAACTGAACAATATTAAATTAAATATAACTATATAATTGAAATAGGTAAATAATTTTTTATAAATTGTTACAATATGTAAAAAAGCATACTAAAGGTAATATTAAGAGCTTACCTTCAATTTCTGTGAATGAACAAACGTAATTAGTTAATGAGTGTTAAAAATAAAATAATTTATATAATTAAAATACTAGGTAATATACAATATAATTCGATATTTTATGTTAAATTATATAACAAAAAATGCAGTTATTTAATTCATAAGATTTTGTACAAAAATATACTTGTAAAGTGTTAAGTCATTGACATGAACAGTCTTCACTAAGTGTAACCCACGTTTATATTATAAGTAGGTACATATCTATCTTTCATAGTTTATACACATAAGGTTTTATCTTTAAAAAATGTTGTGCAAGTGAATATATTTAGGTATATATCTGTGTCGACTGGACAATATTAAATAAAATATAACTATATAATTGAAATACATAAATTTTTATAATATGTAAAATAGCATATACTAAAGGTAATATTATGAACTTACTTTTAGGAACTGTGAATGTATAAACGTAATCGGTGAATTATTATTATGAATCATATATATATATATGATACACTATAAAAATACTATAATAAACAATATACTATTTTTAAGTATAGGAATATATAAGAATCTGTCTACTTTTTGACAACGATGTACTATTTCATTTAACTTCAACAATAATAATAATAAAAAAAAATATATATATATATATATTATTTTTGAAATCTACATTATAAATTTATTATTATAAATATAACAAGCATTTGTACATGTATACTATATCAGTAAACTTACTCGTCGAAGCTGTTAATTTATAAACATAAATATTTGATAAATATAATAATTTAAAAAAAATATATTTATTGTTTAATAGTTATTAAAATTCTACAATAAAAAAAAATTGTCTTTTTTGTGTGTGTTATCGATTTTTGTAGATTTTAAGTAGAACGAATTATATATTTACAATTATCTAATTTTTTGGGGTACAAATATATACAATATGATTAAATTGTATAAGGCTACACCGTATTTATGTATTTATTTAAACAAAATAACGCTATTCAAACGAATAACAAAAAATGTTTTTGATCTTTTTGTATAATATGAATATGGCCATGGAAAGTCATTATTTCTCACTATTTACTATTAGCTAAGGCGAGACAATCAGCAGATGCAGGTAATGATTCTCGGGCGTGACCAGCTGTATTTAAATTTTACATTGACTTATTTCGTTTACGTACCTAACAGGGATAACAGTTGTTACACAGTTGAGAACATTTTATCTTAAAAAATACAAAAATCCTATACTATATTTTTAAAGTTAAACGGATTATACAATATATATTAATAAATCTATTATCATTAAATATTTATTATTAAACAATAGGTTTACTAATGACGATAATAATAAGCAAATTTGTGGCCTTACTCTTGATAAATTTAGCTATATAATATCAATAAAATATTTAATAATTATTACAAGTTTATATAAATTAGTTATTATGGTTAATTTTAATTACAGACATATTAAGATTATTTTATTTATTCAAGTTGCGTTTTTATAACGATTGCCAGTTAAAAGTATAAAATGTATACTAGGGAATATATTTAATTCTAGTAAATGTGTATATATTCTAAAATAGAACAAATACTTTGATATACAACTTCGAGAGAGATTTCTGGTAAAAATTGGATTTAGTTAATATATTATAAAATTCAAAAAATAATATTAGAAACTTGTATTTTTTCATAATATTTGTATAAGTTATTCCTGGACAATCTATCATTTTCAAAATATTACTGATGAATGATGATCGTATATAAGTGCCCAATCGAGTGTCGGACATCTCTTGTTATAACAGTGGCGGATCCAGAGCTCAATTTTTTTTTTTTTGGGGGGGGGGGGGGGCAAAAGATCAAAACCAACATATACACAATATCTTACAAATTTATATTTTAGTTTACTGCAATTTACAAAACAAAGTCTAAACGTCGTTGTTTTTTATTAGCAAAGCGGTCTATGACAGATTGTATTAATTTGTCTACATTTATTTCCCTATGCACATGTAATAAACAAAGACCTGTTAACCTAGTTTTACCCATCCTAGACCGCAACTAAGTTTTCATCCTGCGAAGAGTGGAAAAGCTTCTTTCAGCTGATGCTACTCCAACAGGCATTGTAGATAATATTTGTAAAAAAAATTGTATGTTTGGAAAAACTTCAGCATTACAAGAAGAAAAAGCTTCTATAGCATTATCAGGACATTTTTCAACTCCTTCTTCAGTGATTTTTTTTCCATTTTTGGCACCAAATTTCCAATTCGTCTAAAATAAAAATTACATTTAATACACTTTTTAAAAATTGAAATCAATGTAAAACTAGTTAGTAGTTACTAGGATATAGAATTTATATTTACCTAAAATAGTTTTTCCATGTAGTATATTTGGTTCAATTGAAGAAAATCTCTTTGATACATTCAATACTCTATCTTGATAATCTGAGGTATAATACATTTTTTGTTGCAAAAAAGTTTTTGGTATAAATAAACTTAAATCATATGCTTCCAATGCTTCCATACTTGGTAATGTAAATCGTCTTTTAAGATCTTCAATTATTGAATCCAACAATGGAATAAACATACTTAGACGATAATATTCATCAATGCTCTGTGAATTATAATTTTCTCTGTGTGTTTGTGTTTTATTAATTCTTGGTATTTTTAAATCAATATCTAATCCAGATGCCAATTGTTGTACTTCTAAATACAATTTAGTAAACTCAGAAATACAATTAGTTCTGTTACTCTGTAGTACAGTTATAGTGCACTGAACTATTTCAGAAGCATTTTTTAAATCAATGGTTGATGACTGTAAAATTTTACTTAATGGAAATGTACGCTCTAACACATACCTTAAACAAGTTAATGCAAAAATAAAATCTGTATCACATATTGATAAAACAAAACTTTTAGCGTTAGATGTAGTCATACTTGATTCCTTCCATTTAGTAATTTCAGTAAGTACAATAATCAGCTGTGGAAGTATTTTTTTAAATTGTATTATACCATCATGAAGTTCAACCCATCTTGTCTGACATAGGCCAATAAGTTTATGACCAATTGTATCAGTTAGTAGTTTATATTTTTTGGCAGATGTGTTGAAAAAAGCAATAATAGCTTTTAAAGTACCAATTGTGTTTTTTATAGATGGTATAGTTGAAGCTTGAGCCAACGAATTATTTAAAGCATGATTGAAACAAGGACATCTAATAGCATTACACATTTTTTTTTTTGTATCTCCGATACTGCACCACAAGACTCTGACACCATTACTGCTGCACCATCTGTCCCGATACCAATACACTTATCTAAATCGAGCCCTAGCTTAGATATAATATCCAATACAACATGTCCAAGTGCTTTACCACTTAGCTTTACTTCATAAGGATTTGGTATATCTTCTGATCTAATTGATTTATAAGCATCAACAAATGTTATAAAATCTTCATATACCTTATTATTCAAGACATATCTTAATACTAAGCTTAGCTGATCAATATGTCTTATGTCTGTAGTCTCATCAAATATTATAGCAAACATACGAGCCATCCTTACATTCATAATTATTTGAGATTGTATTTCTTCGCCAATGCAATCGATTAAATCGTTTTGAGTAGTTTTACTTATAAATGTTGAACGAGATGAAGTTGTTTTTAGATGGCTTTCTAGTGTTTTGTCACCTGCACTTATTCTAAACATTAGAAGTTCTCTAAAATTTCCTTCATTTGATGGACCAGCATCGTCATCCAGAAATCCATCATCTCTGTGTCCTCTTAATGCTAAATTTTGTCGACCACAAAATATAATAGTTTCAATTATTGGAACTAATCGTTTTCTATTTTCATTAACTTAACTTGAATGGATCGTTGAGTATTTATTTGAATTATAATTACTTTTTGTGGGTTATGATATGCAGCCAAAAAGTTATTCCCAGACTCAACAGCAAATTTATGATATTTATGATTACTGTGTGTTTTTAAATCACCATCCTTGCCAGTTAATTTTGAAAAATTTTGAAGTGGTTTCTTTACAAAAGTTTGGAGTGTTACATTATTAGATGTATTGAAAGCAAACAAAACACAATACTTACAAAACAACCCTTTCATGGAATCTGATAGTACAAACCACTGATTATTTTGTAAGTGGACAGGTAGCACATTTCTTTTTATTTCTTTTCCTTGGCGTATGTGTATAGAGAATGGGTATATGTATCCTGGTGGAGGAACCCAGTGTTTTACAAGCAATGCACATTTTGTGAAGTTATCAATAGGAATTGAAGTATTAATAAATTTTCCAATATCCAAGTTGTCATCCGTTATTATACTATAACTTTCATCATTCTTCAGATTTTTCTACATATATAAAAATATAAAATTAAAATATATATCAACCAATTGGCAATAATTATAATAATTGGTGTATTATATACAATTACATTGGTATTTTATATAATATTATAATAATATGAATATATTAATAAAAATGTACATTATATAAAATATAAAATAATTTAATTATAAGTGTTATATAATTATTGAACTAACTGAATAACTAGAAATAACTTACTGAATGTGGTATTCCTGGGTCAGAAAATGAATAACTTGAACTTAAACTTGTACTTGTAGGAAACTCATCATTTATTTTTTTTTGCATTTTATTGTTTTTGATATACATACTAGAGAATGAATCAAAACTCAACTCTCTTTGTCTTTTGTTTATATTTTCATTCTAAACAACAAAATACAATTGTAAAATACTATTGCCTATGTAAAGAAATAACTAAATAGTTAATAATATTAATTATAGTAGGTACTTATCTATATTATATTTTTACAATATTACATAAATTATTCATTATTATTGTAGTATTAAAACAAAATTGTAATATTTTAATAATATAATATTAATATATTATAGCCTATAGGTACCTACTACATAGGTAATATAAATTTTTTATTAGATATTGGCTCACCTGCTGATCAGATTCATTAGATTGTACTTGTTCAACTTTTGGTTTAGAAAACATAAATTTGTTTAATTTTTCTTTGAACGTTTTTTCTATCTTGTCCATTCTTAATGTTTTATAATAAACGCGCATACGAAACGTCGAGTCGAACTCGAACTTCACTGTCGAAAATGTGCGATAAGTAGTAATAACACATTGACTATTAGGACATCAAACGTAAATACTAAAGACTAAAGAGTAAAGATTGTCATTTGTCGTGCGTCGTGCGTCGAGTTATATATAGTATATTATTACGTAATTGGATTTATCGTATCTATTGAACGTCTGTGTCGACGGTCCAGTCAATATTCACCAGAACTATGATAAAGAAACGTAATAACCAATGTGCATAGACAAACGAGAAATTTTCATTATTGTAATTTTACGATGTTTACAATTAATGCCCATACAAAAATTATTGAATACTGTAACCCTAGAAATATGAATATCTACGACATAAAACATAGGGCAACTACGGGGCGTTTGGGGGGGGGGGGGCAAATGCCCCCTTCACCCCCCCTGGATCCGCCGCTGTGTTATAATTCGATATGCGCTACGCAACCGAGGGCGTGGATGTTGAGACAGTAAGGTCTGTGGCGGCCTACTGCCTCGTTAAACAATAACTTATATTTATAATAGTATTCCGTCATATTATATTTTACATATAAAATTAATTATTTATAAATAGTACTGTGGGTTGAGTAAGCCATCTCTACCGCTAAGGCCGGGCTTAAGTAAGTGAGCCGATCAGCAGATGCAGGTGATGATGCTCGGGTGTGACCAGCTGTATTTAAATTTTACATTGACTAATTTCGTTTACATACAACGTACCTAACAGGGATAACAGTTGTTACTTGTTACACAGTTGAGGGCGTGTAATTTTGGCCGCAGTGGGTATCAGATTGCAGTGATTAAGCTCCGGATACAGCATACCCCTTATTTCAGAAGTTTTATTAGGTTTATGGCATGGTTATTGAATTTAAAGTCTAGGTCATATTTTTACCTAGGTATTTGGTTGCCATGGTATTAAGTGTCTGGTTTATTTAGGATTTGAAATCAGGGAATGCTCTAGGGTGGTTGAAAACGATTGCTACTGATTTTTTCTGTCTGTATAATCATTGAGACCGAAACTCAGGGATAGTACGAAAATTTAGAGAATTTCAAGAGAACATACAGAAAATAGCGCGAGAATTTAACTCAAACCCCGAAAGAATAGATGAGCAAAGAAAATAATTAAACATACCCTTGGAATTGTGTCGGAGAAAGTTTTAGGAAAAGCCTATAGAACGAAGAAACCCTGGTTTAATGTTATATGCTAAGAAGCCCTGAAAAGAAGGAAAATAGCAAGAGAAAGATGGCTAAATGATGCTAGCAACCAGGAAAAAGAAAGAATCTTTAGAGTCAAAAGGAAAGAAGCTCATAACATTCTTAGATGTGAAAAGAGAAAGTATGTTCAATATGTAATAAGGGAGGCAGAACAAGATTACAGATCACACAATACACGGCAGCTATATAACAAGGTAAATAGCTTTAAAGGCGGATATAGAAGACAAAAAAAATTTCTGAAAAAGGACGATGGAAGCCTAGTGACGAATCAGGAAAAAATAATGGAGAAATGGACAGAGTACTTTGAAAAGCTACTGAATTGTGAAGTACCAGTTGATACATTTACATATGGACACAACGAACTCAATGATGATCCCTGCCCACCCCCGTCAAAGGAAGAAATCGAACAACAGATCAAAAGGCTCAAAAACCACACAAGTCACCCGGGGAAGATGACATTCAAGGGGAAATTTTAAAGCATGCGGACAGTTCTATGATAGAAAATATATACTTGTTGATAAAAGAAGTGTGGGAGACGCAAATTTTACAGACATATTGGGGAGTAGCATACATATGCCCAATACACAAAAAAGGCGACAAGCAAGTCTGTAGTAACTATAGAGGAATAGCGTTGCTAGATACAACATATAAGGTATTATCATATTGCATCCTGGATAGAATCAAAACTCTGGCCGAACAAGTGGTGGGGGGACTATCAATGTGGATTCAGGCAAAATAGGTCAACGGCAGACCAGATATTTATAATCAGGCAGTTATTCCAGAAAAGCTGGGAATATAATATAATAAGGAACTCCATGTTATCTTCGTTGATTTTCAAAAGGCGTATGACAGTATAGATAGAATTAGCATAACCGAAATTTTGAAGCATTTCCATTTCCCAAGGAAAATAGTACATTTAGTCGAAGCTAGTATAAGACAGACTAAAGTCAAAGTCAAAGTAGGAAACGCGACATCGAGGATGGTGGAGGTAAGAACCGGACTTAGACGGGGGATGCCTTGTCGCTAGTACTTTTTGTACTTTTTAATTTAGTACTAGAGAAAGTGATCCGAGAAATAAATATTGGAAGAGATGAATGAGTAAGAATAGATAGAATTTGCTTTAGTCTGCTCGCCTATGCAGACGATATTGGGAATTGCCAAAGTCTAGACCGCAATCTGGTGGTACACATTTTAATTAATGCAACTGGGCATGGTTATATTTTATATTATTATTATAAAATCATTATAAAGTCTTCTAAGTTCTTATGTTTCGTTGTTTACTGTTTACTAATTAGTTTTACTGTATTAAGTAGCTCACTTGACTATTAATAAAATTAGTGTATGAAGTAATTTAAATTTTAAAAGAGTAATTGTGTCCATTTTGCTTTTAAGCATAGATACAGTAATTTATATTATGAATCTATGATATAGGTACTTAAAATATAGTACTGACAAAAGTTTTTAATGAAAAACAAAATGAAAAATGAAAACAACCAACTAATTGACAATAAACATAGACTTGTAAAATAGTATAATAAAATTGTATAATGATATCTATTTTTATATAATAGAATAATATCCAAAGTGTATGACGATAACAGTTTATTTTTAACTATTTTACGCTAAATTTGTATTAGGCCTCATTGATGAGAATTTAATTTTCAATTGGTATAATATAACGTCAAAATATTAAAATAAAACTTGATGGATTACCATTTTACGAAATTTTAATGGTACCCATCTAATAATACTAATAATATTATTAATAGTATAATTGATTATAAATACTAGAATTTATAACCAATGATGGTATTATTATATTTAATTATTTAATTGTAAGATATATTGAGATTTGAGACATTCAATACTCTGTCTTGTGCTTTAACTGCTTTATACGACCCTGAGTCCGCTGAACTACAGCTTGTTGCCACCGCGCTGGATGGACTACATGCCCAGTTCCGTCCGCCATTTTTAATCTACCGCGCGGCGATGTCGATTCCCAATAGTCTTGCTAGGAGAAGAGGAACAAAAAGTGGTAGATTTATGCAGCAGGTTAATAGAATCGGCAAAGAAGGTAGGGCTACATCTCAACATAGAGAAAACACAGTACATGAAAGTTAGTAGGGAACTAGATAACCTTCAGGAAACCGATACCATAACAGTTGGTCAGTACGAGTTCAAAAGAGTGGAAGATTTCAAATACCTGGGCAAGATTGTAACGCAGAAGAATGAATGTCAAATTGTAATTCAACAAAAAATAAAAATGGGAAATAAATACTTCTATGCACTAGGCAAGCTACTAAGCTCGAAAGTCCTGTCAAAAGAGGTTAAAACTCAGCTGTACTTGACAATCATACGACCAATAGTCATGTATGGTTCACAATGTTGAACGTTACGAAAGACTGAGGAGGACAGATTAATGGTTTTTGAGAGGAAGGTACTTCGCAAAATATATGGACTTATGTATGATCAAGATTTTCAAGGATGGAGAAAAAGGCATAATCAAGAACTGACGGAGCTTTTCAATAGACCAAATATAATAAACGAGATCAAACGGAGTAAGTTGGAATGGGCAGGACACGCAGTTAGGAAGCAAGATTCAATGGTTCAAAGAGTACTCCAAGAAAACCCAAAGAGAAAAAGACCACTGGATAGACCAAGGCTACGCTGGGAAGATGGAATTAAAAAAGATTTCCTAAGTGCTGGTGGAGTGGAATATGATCACATGGATTTGAAGGAGGTAGCGGAGAACAAAGAAGAATGGGTTAGATGGTCTCAAAGGCCTTAATATAAAAAAAAAATACTATATTAGTAAACTTACTCGACAAATCTGTTAAATTATAAACATAAATATTTGATAAATATAATAATTTAAAAAAAATATATTTATTGTTTAATAGTTATTAAAATTCTACAATAAAAAAAAATTGTCTTTTTTGTGTGTGTTATCGATTTTAAGTAGAACGAATTATATATTTACAATTATCTAATTTTTTGGGGTACAAATATATACAATAACACTTAAAACAAGAAAAAATATTTTGATACTCAACTTTGAAAGCGATTTCTGGTAAGAAATTAAATATAGATGGTATATTTTAAAGTTGAATAACGTTATTAGAATCTTCATTCTTTCATCTTTCAAACAAGTTTTTTGTTGAGATGATATAATTTTAAAAATATTTTAACTACTCAAATGATATTCATAAAAAATATCAATCATACTCGATTTAGGTATGATGAAATTGTATAAGGCATTTATGTATTTATTTAAACAAAATAACACTATTCAAACGAATAACAAAAAATGTTTTTGATCTTTTTGTATAATATGAATATGGCCATGGTAAGTCATTATTTCTCATTATCTACTATTAGCTAAGGCAAGACAATCAGCAGATGCAGGTAATGATTCTCGGGCGTGACCAGCTGTATTTAAATTTTACATTGACTTATTTCGTTTACGTACCTAACAGGGATAACAGTTGTTACACAGTTGAGAACATTTTATCTTAAAAAATACAAAAATTCTATACTATATTTTTAAAGTTAAACGGATTATACAATATATATTAATAAATCTATTATCATTAAATATTTATTATTAAACAATAGGTTTACTAATGACGATAATAATAAGCAAATTTGTGGCCTTACTCTTGATAAATTTAGCTATATAATATCAATAAAATATTTAATAATTATTACAAGTTTATATAAATTAGTTATTATGGTTAATTTTAATTACAGACATATTAAGATTATTTTATTTATTCAAGTTGCATTTTTATAATGATTGACAGTTAAAAGTATAAAGTGGATACTAGGGAATATATTTAATTCTAGAAAATGTGTATATATTCTAAAATAGAACAAATACTTTGATATACGACTTTGAGAGCGATTTCTGGTAAAAATTGGATTTAGTTAATATATTATAAAATTCAAAAAATAATATTAGAAACTTGTATTTTTTCATAATATTTGTATAAGTTTTTCCTGGATAATGTATCATTTTCAAAATATTACTGATGAATGATGATCGTATATGAGTGCCCAATCGAGTGTCGGACATCTCTTGTTATAATTCGGTATGCGCTTCCCCAACCGAGGGCGTGGATGTTGAGACAGTAAGGTCAGTGGCGGCCTACTGCCTTATTTACCTTTATTTACTAACTTATATTTATAATAGTATTTCGTCATATTATATTTTACATATGAAATTAATTATTTATAAATAGTAATGAGGGCTGAGTAAGCCATCTCTACCGCTAAGGCCGGGCTTAAGTAAGCGAGCCGATCAGCAGATGCAGATGACCATGGATGCAGGAGCTCGGGTGTGACCAGCTGTATTTAAATTTTACATTGACTTATTTCGTTTACGTACAACGTACCTAACTGTAATAACAGTTGTTACATGTTACACAGTTGAGAGCGTGTAATTTTGGCCGCAGTGGGTATCAGATTGCAGTGATTAAGCTCCGGATACAGTATACCCCTTATTTCAGAAGTTTTATTAGGTTTATGGCATGGTTATTGAATTTAAAGTCTAGGTCATATTTTTACCTAGGTATTTGGTTGCCATGGTATTAAGTGTCTGGTTTATTTAGGATTTGAAATCAGGGAATGCTCTAGGGTGGTTGAAAACGATTGCTACTGATTTTTTCGAATTTATTTTTAATTTCCATTTGTGGAATAATTCCATTGACGTCTTAATTTCTTCTGTAGCTGAAAAGACGTTGTAGAATGGTTTTAATTATTGATGGTAAAAATTTGTATCGGAAATAAGTGAAAGTGTGATATACTGGTTAAATGTATGTCGTTGGTTTATGTTAAAATAGAGAAATAGCGGTGTTATAATGGGAGGGAAAATGGAAAAAAACAACATATTTTATAGTAATATAGTGATAATTAGTATCTGAACAATTTTTTTTTTCTATACTTTTCTAAATCTACGTGAAAAATTATAGAGAATGGTATTTTTTTTTTTTTTTTTTTATTTTGGATTTTTATGGATATACTGGCTTTCGAAATGTCGCGGGCGGCTGTAGTATGGAATAAGTAGGCGTGTCTATTCCGTGACGTCACTCCGCATGACGACTGCCGCGGCACCGCAGCGAGGCGTTGTTTACTCGGCAATCCGGCAAAGCAAGTTGCTTGTTTAAGCAACCTAAGCCCAGTTAGGTGCTAGGATGTCACTTTTATACGATTATAATATTATTCTACTGCATATAAATTCAGTGGCGAATCCAGGAATATTTTTTGATGGGCTGATTAGTTACATAATATAACATAACAAAAAAAACCCTTAATAATAACAAAATTAGTGTTTATGGACTGCATTATTATATAAGATGTAGATGTGTTTAACTATTTATTCATAACTTATAGTAGGTATTTTAAATATACACCTATATATTATAATAATATAATATTAGGTATAAAACAAATAATATTTAATTTATTAGGAGTAGTGTCGCAATGATCATGGCGAATAGAAATTCAAATAGTTACTTAATCTAGACGAGTAAGTATTCAGGGCCGGTGCTAGCTTTTGCGAGTCCTTGAGCAAAATATACTACGAGGCCCTTTTATATTAAAAAAAGTATATGGTTTGAGCTGCGAGGCCACGGGCAAAGGCCCTGCTAGCCTCACCACTCACCACCACGTCAACACTATTAGTATTACAATGATTTTAAAAATAGATTCCTACTTGAAATTCCGTATTATGATTAAACGTTTAAAATAATTATTGATGTTTTGTTTTAATGTGTGGCAGTGATAAAATATTGTTTTTCTATATAACATTAAATCTTTATTTTTTTGTGAACAATTCATTATGGTATAAAACAGTTATTTTCTATCTTAAAAATTAAAATGTCAACTAAACTGTTTGATAAAGCTTGTGCTAGTAATATACCCAAAATAAATATATATATGGTTAATGATTATATAAAAAACAGTGATTGTTTTAATGATCCTGAGCTTAGAGGATCAAAAGCCCAAAGGTAAGTTTGCTATACACTTATAACATTTTCAATAGGTAATACCTTCCTTACTACTTGTGGCTATATTTCAATATTGTACAAAACTCAAATTAAGTACCTACTTAATTGTATATAGATCAACACGAGAAAGCTATGGTGATTCAGCTATTGGATATGTCAAACTATTGCGCCAAGGAAATATTTGTTTAGTTAAAGGACAAATATGTCCAGAACATAAAGTAAGACAGAAAAACTATAAAGTAGCTTTAACTGTGGATGAAGAGGAAGAGAAAATTGTGGATGTTAATTGTGATGACTGTGCAGCTTCATTAGGTAAAAAACATATTTTATATTAATAAATACTAATTATACCTAATTATTTAAAAGTATACATTTTAAGTATTATGGTTAAAGTACATATTTATGTAAAATTATACCTAGTTTTTAAAATTATTCTTTCTTATTAAACTTTTAGGTGGATGTAAACATAGCTTAGCATTTCTTATGTATTTACATAGAAAAAGTGAAGAGTCATCAGTAACATCAGTTGATTGTTATTGGAAAAAACCAAAGCTATCTGGTATAGGAACAAGTATTAAGTTTATGAACACTAAAGACCTATTTCCACCAAAAAATGTAAAAAATCAATCTACTAATAAAGTAATTGTTACAAAATTTTTTGAAGATGTAATAGAATTGGGAAGAAAAAATAATATAAATTGTCAATTAGGCCAGTACAACTATTGTTTGAGTGAAATATCAAATTTATCTATTCATAGATTAATGTCGAATTTCAGAACACAACAACAACTTAATACAGGTAATAGCCACATTTATTTTAAGATTTTCAACATTTAATTTTATCACATAAAAACCATTATTAACTAACTAGTTAGTTAATTATGTTAAAAACAATATAACCTTATAATTTTTATTTTTTTTATATTCAGTTGTCAAATGTTCAGAATTTATTAATTTTATCAAAAGTGTTATACAATCAAATAGTGGAATATTACAGAAAATAGAAAGAGGAACACAAGATCAATCCAACAATAATAGTTGGTTTGAAATGCGATATGGACGGATTACTGCATCCAAGGTATATGAAGCATCTAAATGTAGTACAACAGATGGTACTCTGGTTAAACAAATTTTGGGGATCTCAAAGATAAAATTATCTAAAGCAATGAACAGAGGAATACATTTGGAAGAACAGGTTAGTCTAATATTTAAAAATGTAAGTAGTATTCTGTAATTTATTTATTTTTCATTACACTAAATAATATTATTTATGTTTCAGGTTATAAAACAAGTAAAAATACTTGTAGGTTATAAAATTAAAAAAACTGGATTACTAATTGATAAGAACTTTCCAATATTAGGAGCATCAGCTGATGGTCTAGGAGAAGACTTTGTTTTAGAAGTAAAATGTCCTACAACTCATTCTACATTATTAAATTATGTAGATAATGGAGTTGTAAAACCAAAGGTTTATTTATATTAAAAATATATACCAGTAAATAATTATCTAATTATTATTATTTTATTAAATTATGTATGTTGTAGGTACTATCTCAAATACAAATTCAAATGCATATACATGAGGTGTGGAAAGGAATACTAGCTATTGCTGACCCTGAATTTGAAAAGAATAAAAAAGTTACCATTATAAATATTGATTATGATAAACAAATGTGTGATACTTTAATTGAAAAATGTTGTACATTTTGGGAAAAAAATATTTTTCCAAAATTATACTAGGTAATAAAATTGCAGATTAAATTAAATATTAAAAGCATTTTACATTGTAATATAATAATTTATTGTAAAAATTAACAAGGATTACAATGATTTTAAATTAGAATACATCTATATTAAAAAAAAAACTATTAAATACTATTGTTTTATAATTGGTTGTTGAAGATTTATTAACCCACATGCAATAGTTATAATTTCATCAGTATTACATAATAATTGGCAGTTAATAAGTGCATGGGGTTTCAACGTTTCAAATTCTCTTAATCGTCCTATTACACGTTCTATATGAATACGAAGGCTAGCAATACGTTTAGTTTCTAAAACATCATCTTTTGTTGACTTCGATTTTTGTGAAACACTAGGGGGCCTTATGAGAATACAATTTATTTTATTTAATAACACATCAATACATTTAAACCCACGGTCTGCCATTACAGATGTATTTTCAGGAACAAGATTTAAAAAATTACTTTTTTCTACTATCAATACATCAGTACATCTACCATTAAAACCTTCCGATATAAAATTAATAAATCCATCTGGAGTTGAAGATATAAGATATTTTAATGTGTTACATTTTTTATAATCTGACCATGTTAGTGCTTGTTTAATAGGATCTGATGGTTTTGGTACTTCTATTTCTAAACAATCTATAATAGATTGAACAGATGAATAACGATAACGAAAAGGAATAGGTAAAAGTTCTTTTATTAATTTTTCTTTAGGCCAGTATATAAATTGCTTAAAAAAACAGAAAGTCTAGGTAAAGTGTTATGAAATAGTCTGCAGACTAAACTTTCAGATATCCCAAACATATCTCCTAATCTTCTGAATGAATCGTTCAATTTTATTTTCATTAAAGTTATAAATATATTTCTCTCTTCAACTTCTATATGAGAACTTATTAATTTAATTAAATTACATTTATACCATTCTTTATTAAGACCTATATATGCTTTTGGATTACTACTAATGTTATGTAAAGTTACTTCATAAGCCATTTTTTTAAATCGTTCATTAGCATATTCAAAACCTAAGTTAAATGAATTTTCACTTTCAATAGAACTAGAAAGAGCTAAAGTATCTGATATTTCTGAACTGTTATCACTAGATTCTGAGATTGAACAATAGTTTTCTTTTACATATAAATTTTTAGTATTACAAGATTCTAAAGAGTTTACTTTAATAGGTGAACAAGCTACTGTTTTAAACTTAGTTGAATTCTCTGATAATTTGCATTGGATTTTTTTGGATCTTGTTTTTCTTAAATTATTTATATTGACTTGTACACCAACATCACTAGTTTTTACAATATCCATCATACATTCTTTTTGCTTTAAATCAATTGTATTATTTTGATCATCAATACAGATGTCTTCAGAGATATTACCACCTATAATTAACAATAAATTATTGTAAAAGTTTCCAATTTGAATCTAAAATGTATACAATTAGTTAAAATTATAAAACTTCACTTTTATTTAAACTATATTCTTTAACTGCATTTTCCACATCTAATTTTCTTTTCTTTTTTAAAAATAATGGACGATTTAAGACAGTAGAAGATCTTTTTCGATCCAACTGACATTCAAATTTATGTGGAATGACATCTTTTTTCAATATAAGTCTTTTTAGTCCCATTAACTTAAATTGAACATAATTTTCAAGATCATTTTCAATCTGAAAAAAGCAAGACAATCCACTCATTTACTTTGACACTTAAAAATAAATTCTTTTAATTTATATTTATTTTTGATAAACATAATTAAATATTGTTTTATGAAGTATTTAAATCAAAAATAATAAACTGTTAATACAGTTTTAGAGCCTTATTATGGCCAAGAAATAAAACTTATCTAGGAGATACTTAAAAATTGACTTTACATATTCTTTTAATCTATATAAAAATATTAATTTATACTTAACATATTTTTACATACATCAAAATGATCTTCACAGCAAGATAAGTGTGATTTATCAGAAACATCCTTCTTGTCACGTCTTGCAGCTTTCAACCAGTTTCTTCTCAATTTTTTGGATTCGGGCACATTTAAGAATATTTTATCTGGTGTACTTACACTTGTGTTTTTACAAAGTGGAACAAAGCAGTATTTATAAACGCTATTTTTAAGTTTGTTTGTTTCCATTGTGTAAAATTATTAAAATAAATATCAAATGACAAAAATTAAATTGTTAAAAAATAAAGTGTTTAAATTAAAGCACATTCAAAGTCGGAGATGTTGATGAATCATGAAAACAACAGTCTACAAATAACAATATTGAGCGCGAATGCATGACCGCACGGCGCACGGGTGATATAGAACATGCGGAGTGACGTCACAATTAAATGGCGGGAAACCCGCCGCTTTTAAAAATACATGATATCGACCCTATTCCACAATACTCCTAAAAGTGGTCAAAATGATTTTTTTTTTTTTGCATCTTCAAAATCTTATTTTGAATATTAAACCAAGCAGTTTACATACTATTTTACTAAATATTTAAGTACTAGTTCAGATGCTAATTGATACGAGGCCGCTGTAATTAGATATTTATTAACGATGAGGGTTAAGAAGTCATAAAAAGAAATGGCGTAGGCTATGATTGTCTGTATAATCATTGAGACCGAAAGTTACGAAAAATGTAGTTGTCAATAATTGTTAAAAATTAAATATAAAAAAATAAATAAATGAAATTCTTAAAAATGAATAGTTGATATTTAACATAAAATGTAATTTAAAATATTGTAATCTTACGTAAACATCTTTTATTTGAATCTGAAGCTATAAATAGATATTTTCTTTTTAAATACAATGCTCCGATTTTTGATAAATATTAATATTTAAAAAGAATTGTCAATCACTTTTTACAAAAATATATTCTTAAAACGCTTTAAGAGTATCTAAATAAAATTCATAAATTTAATTTTTGTAATTTTAAATTGAAAAAATTGAATGTATTTCATCGAAAACTAAATCAAGTTTATTTTGTAAAATCAAAGCACTTTCGATAAGCAAAGTATGTGCTTCCGTTACAATTCTTAAAAAATATTAAATTAATTTATAATATAATAGTTTAGTATAATAATAATAAAGTTATGATAAAAATTATTTATTAAATTAGTTAACTATGGAAACTTAAAAATCTCAAAACAAGTAAAATAGTGTTTTAAAAGTTTTTAGATTAATATCAAATTATTTTCTTATAGATGTTCCTCAAATCTATTCATATCATTTAAGTTATATAATATTATGTAAGACATACGACTTAGTATTTATTATATCAGAAAATTTCACATATCTAAAATTTATAAAATATATATTTATTTTTTTTCTCACTGATAATATCAGAACAATAATCTCTTATAGACTTAAGAGGATCTGTAATAAATGAAAATTAAAGATGTAATTTTGGTGGATGACATAATATTTTTATATGTTGTATTAGAAACAAAAATGTAAAAAACATATATTAGATATTATGCAATTAATGGAAAGAATTTATTTATTTGTTTTTATAAATTTTTATGAATTATACTCAATAATAATTGTTACTTACCTTCCTTATCATATTCTTGTTCTTTGGCAAAATTGAAGAAATCTAATTCGATTTCTAGAATTTTTAATATTTAATTATTATTTTATTGTTAACATTTATAATGTTTTTGTACATTTTTAAAATGTATAGTATTTCTTATGTACCAATACCAAAACCAAAAATATGTGAGCTACTAATATACAGAGATGGTACTGCTATTAAAATACAGAATACAATTATCGATGCCTCAATAGTCAATTAGTATTAGATCAATTTAATACAGAATAGATATCATTTTAGTGTGATATAACTATATAAGAAATGAAAACTCAAATTAAATCTCCCGAAAGTGGAGCAGATATCATCACCTAATACGCAGATACACAAACCCAACTCAACTATACATTATTAACCAAACTATTACACGGAATAAGAAGGATGGAGAAATTTAATATCTTGGAGTTTTTTTAGAAAAAAAACTAACACAGAAAATAGTATCAATGGTAAACTAATCCAAGCTTGTATACTCGGATGAAAATATTATTATTATTGTATATAAATTTTTTTTCGCATAATTTTTAAAGTGCGTAGATTTTACACATAAAATTTCATTTAATTTATGTAGGTAATAGAAATAATTTTTATTATGCATTATTTATTAATTTATAAATTTATATATTATATTAAATGCATCTCATGTGTCACTGTTTGTAAATGTATATATTTTAATGAATTCAGCAGATTATTTGTTTATTAATATCTATACAAAAAAAAACTCATTTGCATATATAATAATACAATTCATATTCGTGACACAGATAAGAATATATGTTCATATTTTGTATGCTTTTTATAATAATACATTTATAAATAAAATAAACTAACAAATGTATACAAAATAGTACATATTGATACTTACTTTGTACATCTAATAAATGAATAAATAAATGAATTAAATATATTGTATTGTATTTTATAAGTACTATTTAATAAACAATAAAGAAAAATACACATTATAAGGGCGCAATTAATATTTACATAAGGTTTTTTAAAACTAATTGTAAATAACCAAATTTATAATACTATTTATTACATTACATTTTTTTTTTATGTATTCTTTATTATATATAAATGGTGGAAGAGCATTATTTGACATATTATGTAATAACATTTGTTCTATTCAATGTATATCATTTTTATGAATTAATTATTAAACAATTTTAACATTGTTTTTATTTAAATATTAATTTTTTTATGAACGGTACAAGGTTTGTAAAGGGTGGCATTTTAAAATCTGCCCTCAGATGGCATATCCGTTAACCCTGCACTCTGTACACATAGGTTAATTGATATGATAAATCCTTAGTAAGTTGTAAAAGTTAATTCAAAATTTTCTATCAATTAAACTGAGTTAAGAGTTAACATCAATTTAATATTAACTTTTTAACTCAAGTTAAGTTAGTTAAATAAAAAAATATCTTGTTTTCACATAGGTAAAATTTAAATAATCGGTACCTAAATTTGTTCATGTCTAAAGAACTATTATTGTTGTATATGTTCCAAACGGTAACAGTTTAAGATAACATTTACAATAACAAATTTTAAAACTTACCATCTTCTTTCAAACTATTTATAAATTCTGCAGAGTTGTCTGTAATAGTCGATTTTTAAATTACTGTCACCCAGACACATAAAATTCTATGTCATTTATGAAGTAGAAATCTGTTTTATTGCACATTATTATTAATATATTATCTTAAATCCATCTCATGTGCCACTGTTTAAAAATTTAAACCATTTAACGAATTCTGCGGGTTATGAGTTTTAATATCCATATAAAAAAAACCCATTTACGTATAATAATTTACAATATATTATGATGAATATCGATATAGGTAGGTTTTTCTTAACGTATTAGACTATCAAGACTCCTAAAGCATCCTGGATGCTTGGTAATATGGCTCTCGTTAATAATCACTTACTAATCTAATAAATAAAATTATCTTAGTCCGTGCATGTAACGTTTTTTTTTTGTAGTTCACTACTAAAGAACAACTTCTTACTGATCAGATGATAATAATAATATGATATGAACTATTTCATAGAAACCACGATTATTCAAGTCAAGACTAATGTTCTGAAGGCATGAACTACTGTCTACTAGTACTTATTATAGGTTATAGTGGTAAATACGAACAACAGCCAAGACGATCGAAAATATAGGTCTGAGTTGTGTTACATAATTTTAGTATTGGTAGTATATGCACCTCGAAATGGCTAAATCTGCAAATTTTTAAATTTGGTAATTTAAAGAGGGACTTTCAGAAGGATTTGTCGGGTTTATTTATTTGTTGATGAATAAATAATTAAATTTTCTTAAAACTAAATTTAAATGTGAACATTTTATTAATGTCTATTTAAAATGTGTTGTTTGATTATGACGTACTTAAGTACTTTTAATTTATAGAAATTAAATAACTTACTATAAGGGATAATAATAGAGTAGTTTATATATCCTTCATCATCTAAAATAATATATTATAAGTTAATTTATAACTAAGTTGAATGCTAATTAGGTTAAAGCGAAAATTTGATTAAATACAACTACTATATAATATATAAACCTAATTTATCTGAATAACATAGATATATAGATACAAGTTATACAATATTTGAAACAATAACCTATCATTTTAACAAATATATGTGATCCAAAAGTTGCAGCTAGTGTCAGAATCTTACACCTAAGTACTTACTTTCAAGTTTATGTTCTTCTAGAGCAACTGTTAGTTATATCCGGCCATTATAAATACGATTTTGACAAACATAATATGATATATTGAAAAAAAGTATTTTTAAATAAATATTAGTCTTCAAATAAGTAATGTTTTTAGAGAAAATAATAAGTTCCTAAATATATGGGTAGGTTTGAGGTACATAGGAGAGGTATACATACATCGTAATATATAATAATATATTTATGGTGTTCAAATTGTATAAATCAATTTTAAAACGAAAAATTTGATAATTTGACGTCCCTTAGCAATACTTACGATAGCATTCTAAATAAAATAACAAACTATAATAAATAAATCGTAATACATTGACGTTAGTTTAGTCGAATTCGTAAAAAAATAAATTTCATACGCTCATAACATTTTTCTATATTGACGCTGGAGTTTTTTTTTTCACAGTTAATTGAAGAAAAAGTCATGGAGAACCTTATATTAGGTTTTTTAACCTCAGGTATAAATCACAATAATTTTATGAATTTTCAAATTCAAAATTCCTTGCAAATTTAGACATATTTTGTAAACATTTGAACTTTAAATACTTATAAACATCAATTGTGACCAACGATTTTTTTTACTACGATAAGTACAACTCATAATAAACCTTGTATTAAATTTTAAAGATATTTGGAATGCAATTTTTTTTTAGAAAAAACTTAGAAAAATCGAAAATTTCAATTGTCTATAAACAACTCTACAATTATAATGTTATAATACTCACAAGACACATTCAATAACAATAATTACAACAAGAATAGAACATTACGATACTGAATATTGTGTGTGCGAGCAGTGCCATAACTACAATTTTGAGGCTCAGGTGCCCAGATAATTTTAGAGGCCTCTATGCCCCTTATTGTCAGTGGTGTCTAAATGTTGAGTCGTTGATGAATTAATGACCTATGATTTGATGGGTGGGAGTATACAATAGTATTCAAATATCATACACCACAAAATAAATATTTATGCTACTTTCTCATATAATTTCAACTTCCACTTTACCTCAAAAACTTTTGAACCTATGGAACAACTTAGTTGGAAACAATGTATGTTTACAGGATAATACATTTTGTAAAACCAACCAACACAAATGACATTTTACGATATTGTAATTTTTAGGCGAGTTATGACTTTATGAGTACCTATGAAATTATTAAATATTTGAAAATGATCATAATTCACTTAAAAATTAAAATATCGTAAAAAGCCAACAACACATGCGGGTGAGCCGTCCTCTTTAATTATTTTTAGTTATTTTTAATTTAAAAAATGAACGTTCTGCATTTGCTACAGTGACGGGCAATATTAGGAAAGTAATACGTGGACTGAAAATATCTTTTAAATAGTTAGAGGCCACATCATTGTCTAAATGTCTCATAGACACTGCAAAAGATGTTTTATGTTGTATATTGTTTTTAGAGAATCTTTAAATATATTTTTTATACATAAAATTTGTCTAATTATATCTGTACTGATGTCATTTTTATAAAATAGTTGAGCCATAAGTTGCCTTTACAACATCATGTTCACTACGCTTTAAAATATTTTGAGGTACTAGAAATTTAAATTTGTTAGATACTTCGTATAAATCTGTGAACCTTTCTTTAAGTTGGACAATTGCTGTATGTAGTGGTACAGAAACTGTAACGAAGATTAAAAACTAACGAAAATTTTCTTCATTTATATCAAGCCTATTATCTATAAAATAAAAACTAAATCTATACTACCAAATACTTACAACAAAGACAGAAAGTACGAAAACAAACGTTAAAAATAAAATATAAACGGTTGACGGTTCTCATAATCGTATGATGATTGATGAGTGTTTAATATTAATATTACTAAATTATATAATCATATGATTTGTTGTGATTTGTGAGAGTTAACCCGTATGTTGTTTCCAGTATGTGTTCCTTTCGAACGAAATTGACTACAATATAATATTGCATAATTATTATTTACATTTCACGCTGATGAGGATTACTTTTTTTTATATTATATTTTGGAATTTTGTTTAATATATTTATTATTTATAAAAAAAAAAAAAGTTCATACAAATCTGAGGCCCCGATACATACATTTTGATGGCCCCTCAGGCGGTAGTTGCGGCACTACTACATTATTATGACAATAATAAACCTACAAGTGTACATTTTTTACAAAAGAAATATATATATTTGTATATCTTAGCCATTATATTTAACACAATCGACGGTATTATGAAAATTGAATACATTAAAGCATTAAGCCTGATTACAAATCCTTCAAACATTATATTATAATATGCTTCCAGAATTTCAAACAATTTTTTTTGTGTCTACTTTACTAATTTGCTAATTTTAATATAGTTAATGACATTATTAATCCATAAGGGTAAGACAATTGCAATTATTAATCATAACATTGATATTCGTATAGACGAAATCAAGCAAAATGTATAATCATTTCAAACGTATCTCCTATCTCCTATCTCTTAATTTTTGTATGTATATACACTGTTTTGGGGGGAGAGATGAAAAAAAATTTGATTTTTTTTTTCATCTATAGTTAAGGACCACCCTCTGGTATATATATTTTTTATATACTATTATACTATATTATCTTAACAAAACTATAAGAAAATTGTAATGATTGATGCTTTTTATTAATTCATCAGTTATGAAGTTCAGCTATGAATATTGAATACAAAATTAAAAATATCAATCCAATATTTGGTCAATTATTAATTTTAAATATTATGAAAATGTTGATGAAGCAATGTTATTGGAATAATTTATGAATATTAAACACTATTCAAGCAATATTCATTCAAGATTATTTTCAATATCTATTTAATATTGGAACAAAATATCAATGCATGATTGTAAATTCAATATTAAATTCATAATTTTAGGTGGCTAAATAAAATTGCTAGGATATTGCATGGATATTAAAAAATTTACATTCAACTCGCATGTAATATCCATTCAATTTCATCATTTAAAATTAATTGTTCATACAATATCGAAACAACATTTTTTTGCTGTCTGCGATGAGTCTTTAAAAAAAAACATGATTATGATATCATCATTATTTTCGGAGATATCATAATGTGTAAATAGACTACTTCGGTTTGGTCGCCGCAACGAACTAACAAATAAAAAAAAAAGATAACTTTTTACTATTAGAGCAAAACACATTTAATTAAAATGAGAAAAAATATGTAATACACCGGTCAAAATGGTCAGGAAGAAAAATAAATCACGGCGGACATGTTATGATATTCGCACGGCCAGCACGGCGGCATACTTTATTACGATAACGTGACAAGAAAAATCTACATATATTATTATAGTGTTATAATACTCATAAGACATATTCAATAACAATAATTACAACAAGAATAGAACATTACGATACTGAATACTGTGTATGTGTGTGTGTGACCAACTGTTACTCCTGTGTCCGCGATGACCTATTTAAATTATTTTTAATTTATTACGTTGCAACGGCGATGCCAATAATAAACCTACAAGTGTACATCTTTTACAAAAGAAATATATATAATATATGAAAATTGAATACATTAAAGCATTAATTCTGATTACAAATCCTTCAAACATTATATTATAATATGCCTCCAGAATTCCAAACAATTGTTTTTGTGTCTACATTGCTAATTTGCCAATTTCAAAATAGTTAATGACATTATTAATCCATATAGGTATGACAATTGCAGTTAATAATCCTACTATTTCATACGTATATATTACTGACGCATTAAACATCATTGGCATCAATACACTACGTCAATTACCTTCTTATATCAAGAGGACGTCATACCCGCATGTGTTGTCTGCGTTACGAACGTAAGATATAGCAAATTTGCGTTTGACAGATTCAATTTTATGATGTTAGCCCTAATATTAGAGTCAATTTACCTATTATCAAACTTATCAAACTTAAAAGTAATAATAATATCTAGGGCATCTCGTAAGTTTTTATTGATATCTTAATTTTTAAATGAGTTATTTAAATAAAATATTAAAACTTTAAAATGCTCGTAACACGCTTAAAAATTAAAATGTCAATAAAAGCCTATGAGATTACTTAGATAATATTATTACCTTTAAGTTTGATAATAGGTAAAATAACTCTTAAGTTAAAGCTAACAGCATAAAATTGAATCATCTGAACGCAAATTTGCTATGATTTACATTAGTAAGACAGAGAGAACACATGTAGGCATGACGTCCTATTAAAAGCTGGATTTTAAACAGAATATCTATCACAAATTATAAGTTTTATTATAAAATACAATCACACCATTTAAAATAAATTGTTACTATGCGTGCACACAAATAATACAACTTATTTGGCAGTTATCATACAAAAAAATAATTGTAAAATGGTTGCGATTTGTGCCCACGATTTATGATAAAACTAGTTGAAAAAACGTTGGTTACTCGACCAATATGATAGTTTTAATATAGGAATAAAAATATTGTATAATCATAATAATTTGATATCATATTATAATGGCAACCGTGGATCTACGTCGTTGGAACACGTATGCCCGTCGTATATGGCATGCTAGATGTATATACAATAATAATAATTTGCGATCGGCGTACCTATTATAACACATTAATAACACGGTTAAATTAAACTACGAGTATACAGGGTGTCCCGTTAGAATTTACGCATTGCGATATCTCTTAAAATAGAGTATAGAGTACAAAGAGTATAAGCATTTAATATTTTAAATTAATTTAATGTTTTGGTATAAAAAGTTTAAAAAAAATCGATGATAGCCATTTTGTATTTAATTTTTCTGAAAATTTTGTATTTTCAACATTTTATTTTCATTAATCTCGTGGTTTTTAGTATTTTTCCTAGTTTCGAGAAAAATTTAAATTATTTAATACCATACATAGGTAAATACCAGTGTTATTAAACATGTTGCCCACAGGCTCTTTCCTATATAATGATATGAAATGATTCTCGAAACTAAAAAAATATTACCCAAAACGTGATGACAGACACAAAAATAAAAACAAAAAAAACACATCATTGTAAAATCAATACATTCATCACTCCGTTCAGAATCGAAAATCAATTTACCTATTAACATATAAATATATGTATTTTTTTATTATTACTACATATCTACTACATATCTTAATAAACATTTTTACGGTTTATCGGTAACGATGTTAAGATTTTCGAGACGTACTTTTAAGTGGAAAAATTAATAAAAAATGTTTAATATTGATAGATTATTTGTATATAGTACAACAATTTAAAATTATAGCGTATATAAATTTATTTAAATGAATTTACCAATATTGTCTTACAATATTATTAGCGAATAATTAAGTCCTTTCTACATTTGAAAATGATTTTTATGTGTAATGTTATAACTTATAACGTGTTATTTTATTTTACTTACATTATCTACTATTTATTATCTGTTTAATACTTACTTTTATAATCTAATAAAATAAAATGTATTAAATGTAATTATGTATACATTAGACATCATACGATTAATTATTGATTATTTTGTAGGAATATCATTGTAATTTATAATAAGAGTATAAGGTCAGTTAATAATTTAAAATGTAATAAATAAATTATATAAAATATAGTAATATGAATGTTAGTGAATATCACTTTCATATTTTAATTTGAATATAAAATTACATAGGTAATCATTGTTATATTTGTTACCTTCATCGTTAGCATCACTAAAATGTATTATATATATCACTGCCAATGACAACGTTATTAAATCTTTATAAGAAATCATAGTTTAATTGTTGAGATATCTACAAAAAACGCGCATACATATTGCGTTGCGTAAGTAGAATATTATTATTTTTTGAATAGGTAAGATGTTAAATTTGGTTTATAATAATAAGTAATAACTAAGTACACATTACAAAAATAATTTATTAAATCATTGTTTATTTTTAAAAACTCACATATGTACAAACATGGCACACTTTTATGATTCACATATATTTTAGGCTTTCTACACAATAAATTATTGAAAAAGACTTTAAACTTAATCTTTGCTTGTGGTATAATCATAATATAATTACAAATAGTGGAATATAATGTTTAATAATGTACAATATTTAGATTTTAAACGGAGTGATTGCGTGTATTTTACAATAACATATGTTTGTATACATTCATTACTCAAGCCACCGAATATTTATTTTTGTAGAGACTAGAGGTGATATTTAATGGGTGACCTAAAAATTGGGGGATAATTCCCATGCTAGGTTATCAATATTTTGTGCCCCTTTCAGGTACTCATTAATCACTGAGCTCCTGGGCTCAGTCTGTCCCTTAATGTTTAAAAATGTCAACATTTTTATAAAACATGTTTCGAAATGTTTTAATATATTAAGCATATAAAAATATATGTTACGCCGAATTTATGAAATTTCCGATTTTATGAAATAAGAATATTGTTGTTGCCGAATACATGAAATAACTTTTTTTAGTTTCGATGTATTAAAAATATTAAGTTGATTTTGTTATTGCTACAACTGCATCCTTAAAAAATTTGAAAATTGTGATAAAAAAATTGCCAAAAAGACCATGTTTTTTTTTTTTTTTTTGAAATTCAATATTAATATCGATCCATAATCATTGAAAACCCTTATATAATACACCCTATATAATAATTACGTATCTTTAATTGTTTTTATTTAAGGTGTTATAAATATTAGAATAATTAATCATTTGTATAGGTAATAGATGTTGAGTGTACAGTACACGTCATTAAGGAAGAAAGAATAGTTAATGTAATGTATGTGCTAAATTTAATTCTAAGCAAAAATGGATTGTCAGTCTATATTATTACTAAGTAATACGATATATTTAAATTACTACTAAGGTAATTTACTTTGCAAATACAATAAAATGAATTAATTATTGACGAAATATAATTGAATCAGAAAATGTGATATTGTATAAAATATAAGAATACCACTGTTAAAACTTTCAATTAATATCAATGAAAAATAGGTTTAAGTTACAAAAAAATAACCGGAATCCTTATTATTAACCTTCATAAAATCATAACTAAAATAGAGTTAAAATACTTTGTAAATTGTATTGTGCAAAGATAATGATAGTATAAATATTTTATAAATTTAAATGTGTACGCTTATTCATTTTTAAGTTAAACAAATAACAAAGTTAGTATACATTACAGATTACAAAAATAGTTTATTAAATCATTGTTTATTTTTAAAAACATATATATGTACATGGCACACTTAAATGGTTCTGGGTTCACATATTTTTTTTGGTTTTCTACACAATAAATTATTGAAAAAGACTTCAAACTTAATCTTTGGTTGTGGTTAATGATATCAAATTAGATCTAGTTACTACATCTGTGAATTCAAAATAATTTTCGAATTTTTTCCATGTTTGTATACATTCATTACTCAAGCCACTGAATATTTTTTTTTTTGTAGATGCCATATTTAATAGGTGACCTAAAAATGGGGAAAAATTCCCATGTTAGGTTTTCAATATTTTGTGCCGCTTTCAGGCACTCATTAATCACAATACTAGGCCCTCAGTATGACCCTTTATGTTTAAAAATGTCAACATTTTTTATAAAACATGTTTCTAAATGTAATATATTACATAAATATATGTTACGCCTAATGTATGAAATTTCCGATTTAATGAAATAAGCAAATTGTTGTTGCCGAAATGTCGAATACACGAAATCGGCAAAATTGATTGCTGATTTCGTAAATTAGACAGACTTTTTCTACCGATTGCACGATTTCGGTAACTGAAATGTATTATGATATAATCATAATATAATTACAAATAGTGGCATATAAATTAACAATAATTACACGCGTGCTGATCGGCATTACCACGCCGTAATCTTTTTTATCTAATTTTTATTTTTTATTTTTTTTTTACATCATTAAATAATAAATTTTGATTTTAATGAATTTCCGTCGTTTTACACATTCGTTTAAATTAAATTATGTTTTATAATTTTATAAGAAGGGTCTTTCCAATTTCACGCAATCGGCAGTATTATGCACTTTGAGTTGCTGATTTCACATATTTTGCAACAACTTTAATGATTTCATGAAATCAACTATTTCAAAAATTCGGTGTAACATGTAACATATATAAAGATAAAAAAAATAGGGCATTATAGGTCATATTTTGTTATTTTTATAGTAATATAGCAGCAATTTTTTTAAGAAGTGCGTATTTTAGGTAACTTCCAGTTGAATTATTTTATTATTATTATTATTCAATATTCTATATTTTCTGTAGGTAATTGAGTTGATATAATTTTCAAAATGTTTTAACTAACTACCTATTCTAATGACATTTAAAAAAATTATCGATAATACTCATTTATGTGTCAAATACTATATAATTTGTTTGTGAGATATTAAATATTATATAATCTACATTCTACAGCCATATATAGTAACATCGGTATAGTAAATTACCATTCTATGTATTAAACAGACTCAAAAAACACAACGAATAACGAATATTTTTATTATATAAAATGTATAATACTAATCCCCCAGTTCTTCATATCAATACTATAATAAGTTATTATTATAGTATTATTATTTATTATAGTTATTATTAATAACTATAAAGACAAAAAATATATAATATTATGTATTAACTAAATACTTTTATTACTAATAAAGAATAATAAAAGTTGTTTATCTTTAGAAAAACACATTTGACAAACACTGAATCATATGGGTATAAGTTATTACTGGGGTTGACAATTATATGTTCTAAAAACCCGGAGCCGATAAATTGCGTCCTCCAAAAAGGTCATATTCATAATATACTATGTAAATCGCGGCCCATGTACTTTTAATAGTACTTACTTAATATTATACATTTATTCTTAATATTATATTATAATATAGATTATAGATAAGTACCTATGTCATAACAAGGTGCATTGAATATAAATGTTTGCTCCTCTGAATGGTTACCTAATACAAGATCATTGTTCAATACAACTTCAACATAACAGCATAACAGCATAACAACATAACAGCTGCAGAAGTGTCAGTATCTACAATAATATTATAGTTTTATTTTATATTTTATAAAAAAAATATGTTGTCCTCATAATAATAGTGGTTAAATTGTAAGTAGACAATATAGTATTATTAAATTATTGATGCTTTACCAGTATTTGTATAGTTATTTGGAACTAAACTTAACAGTTTTTTTGTTCTTGATCTGGACGTCATTATACTTCAGTATTATAATATAATATCAAAAACTAAATAATAATATTGTAATTTGTAACGTCTAATTTTGAATTAATAATAATTTATCACATAATGTTATGGAGATACGACAATTTCCCTTGGTTGGAGGCTACATGGAGTTAAGATAATTTCTTCGGAACTTTAACAGCTGATTCATGGAAGAGAAATTGTCTAATCAGAGTGAGAATGGTTTTAAACGATGCGTTAATTTTTTTCTAAAAACAATAATCATAATCTCAAAATCGTCATTTTGGAGTTACGATAATTGCGAATTAAGCCGACGATATACGTAAATTACGTCCCGGGTATATTTAGAGTGTACGTAAATTGCGGCCCGAGATATTCTGATTTCCATTCGGCTGTACAATTTAATGATAACAGATAAGTATTAATTTTTGATTGATAATAATAATTAATATTATGTTCACTAATATAATAGGTACTACTAGCAGCCTGCTCGAAGATCTTACGCACAAGGTTTTACGTTGCTTTACAGCTTACATCTTTTTTCAATTTAATAAAAATGGACGTTATGAAACGCGAAAGGAATAAAACGTTGAAAGTAGTTGAAGGTTTCAAATTTCATTTTCACAAATTGCTAAAAAATTATATTCAACGTTGGCGTTTCACAATTAAAACGTGTGTTTTTTTAAATTTAATGATAATAAATAATAATATATTAATATGTGTATAGATAGTTTTCAAGATAACAATTATTTTAAAATCGAAACAAATAATAAATCGATAGAAACTTGACAACAATTTAAAAAGAAAAGCCGTTGATGATAATATGTTTACCAGGTCATCTAAAATTATTCATTCTGAATTTAAAAATGCTTATATGTAATTTAAGGAATGAATAAAATATTTAGGTAGGCACTAGGCATACATACAAAATTATACCAAGGCCGTAATTTACGTATATATAAAATACACCCAGACAGCAGTTTACATAAAAAAAATTATTTGAGACGCAATTTACAGCGACCCTAAAAATGTGTTATAGGTACATTTATGCAGTTATACTCTAATAATTAACAAAATATAACCTTCAAATATGCTCTAAAAAAAAAAAAAACTATGATAAATTCTAAAATTTTATTTTCAATTAAATCATTACTTATATTTTATATATTACACTGTAAATTATTTAAATTATTGATAAAAAAAAGGGTGTAGATTTTGAATTTCGATAAATAACGATAACGACTTATGAGTAAAACAAATTAATATTTTTCATAAAAACATGAGTATACCTATAGCATATTATCAGCTCCTTTATACTGCTTTCTGACATTTAAAAACCTTAAACAATTTATTACTTTGTAAACATTTTTGATTCATTAAAAATATTTAGAAAATATACAAAATCCTAAATAATGCACAAAATGCACAAAATTATAAAATAAAAAAAACACTTTAAAATTAATTTATGTGACAGTAACTATATAAAACAGCTATAAAAAAGTAATTAGTTTTGAAATGTCTACCTATAGGTATACGACTATTGTAACATTTAAAAATAAGTTTATACTATTTTAAACATTCCCACTACAGTCCTACATTCGTATCATTACGTAATACGTTTACATATCGTTATGACACTACTACAGGTAATAGGTATACTATAGATTATTTATAGAGAAATTATTTGTAATAATCTGAAATGAACAAAATATTGATTAATAAAAAATAGGACTGAGTCGGGAATTGAAAAAAAAATACTAATTTAATATTATGCAGCATATTATACAAATATATTAACTATTATTAGACTTTTAATATTATTAAATACATGTCATTAATGTTTTTAAATTATTATAAATATAGGTAATTTTAAGAATAAAAAATCACTTGGAAGGCTGGAAACTATTCGGAGTGAACACATATAGGTACTATAATACAAATGTATAATTATGTATACTATATATTATTGTCTGTATTAAATACTGATACTGTCTACTGTCTGGTCGGACTCTAAAAAAACATCGGACAGAAAAATGACGCGATGTCGTAAATCGATAAATCGTAATGTCAAACGCAATGATACCTAAATAATAATATGTTTATCTCTATATCTCTATATATAAAAATGATGCCCTATTTCTCTTGGTCACACGTGAAAGACTGGGCCGAATTCGCTAGGTTACCTTATACTAGTATAAGGTCTATGGTGTATACTGTACACTATAAAGATTAAATGTCATGGACATAAAAATAAATATAAATAAATATAAAAAAAATATTTTGTGCATCCGTTTGAACCGTATTTACGCAGTCAAAAAAAGAACGCACAGACGCACAATAGGTATTTCTATCCGCCACTGCCACTGATACTAACCTAGTGTCTGAAGAACTAGAGATTATTTTTTGCTAGTCGTTCATATCACCTTATCAAATGCCGATGTTTTGTACCAATTTAAAAAATAAGTTTTGCAAAAATGGTTTAAGTCGTTTAAGACTAGAATGCTCACTAAATATTAATTATTAAAACAATATATTGTGATGTAGTAAACTTAGTGGTATATAACAGGTTTGATTGCTTAATAATTATGTCCCTAAAATAGGTTTATTTTATAGGTAGTAAATCCAATGGGTACAACATGATTGTGCACTTTTCCTTTTTTGATCCGACTAATTACATCACGATTGAACACCAAATGATATAATATGATGTAATACAAATATACCTAGTACCTACATAATATATTATCTATATACTGTATACTATGTACAATTTATGCATGAACAACATAAAATAATATATTATACAAAATGCATGTTTTCTGTTATTTTTATATTACACAATTTTCCATTACCACAACAAATTATCAAGCTTGGCTTGGTTATATAAATTGTTTTTTCTAAATTATTGTTCTAAATGATAATTAATATAGTATAATATATTATAATATATATATATTGGTTTTTCACCATATTTTAATTATTTTTATAATTTTATCTGAACTTCGACTCGGTGTAAGGCAATACGTTATAGTAGGGAGGTAGTAATCTAACAAAGATAATATTTTCGGCGTTGGATATTGGTATTTTTGTTTCATTCGTAATTCGTATCGTGTATAGAGTGAACGTGTCAATTATTGTGTGACGATTATTAAAGTGAATATCAAAATTCAAAAGAAATGCCTAACTGAAAAAGGTAAGCTAAACATTTTAATCGATGGACATAAATAAAGGGAATTCAATGTAGGTACTAAAAAATGTGGTAGTAAGTATCGGATACTTACCGGTGTACTAATAAAATAATTTTGGTAGTCTGCTGGTTAATAAAAATGTTACGATAGTTATTAACATGCTTAATAATCATAAGGTAATATTGCTGATAATATCGTTGATATACGCAAATTATTAATTCCCGTATTAAAGGGAAATGCAAAATGATTTATAAACAAGACCAAATAAAATAATTCGAGCTGAATTTCAAACCACAGAAAATGATATTGAACTTGAGCATTCTGATTTGAGGTTATGGAGAAAAAGTATGTACGTAAGTATTTTTGTCGTAAGAGTATGCCTAAAATTTCAAAATTTTTAGAATAATCAAAAGTTAAAACATTTGATAAATACGAAAACATAGCTATAAGCCTATAAGTAATACTGGTGAATTATTTTGTCATATGGAAACAATTTCAAATCCGGTAATGTTTACTTGTGCTACTTATCATGAAATATTAATAATAATATAATTATTATCTCATATATTATAATATATCAAAATGGTTTTTATATACCTATAATGTATAGTTTTTCGACTTCAAAATCAACTCAAACAAGTCGAACGTATATATATAATATATATTTATTATATATTTTATATTATATATATATATATATATATGGCTTACAATTGTAAAATTGTGTTTAAAATTGAAGGTATAATGTATAAAATATATCTATCATTGTCTCAATCAACTGTTTATTTCAATTTTGAAAAGTACTCATACGTTATTAAAATAAACGTAATGAAAAAATAAATTACGAAAAAAGAAAGAAAACAACATTTGTTATTTATAACGGATACTTGGGAAAAGTTTAAAAATAATAAAATATCAATGAATTATTATTTGCAGACAATGGGATTAGATATGTTTTTGTGCTATAGTCACCAAATTCCATTTTTTAAGTACAATTACATATCAGAAAAAGTATGATTGTGATTCATATGTTTTAATAATTGTGTATGAAAAAAAAATCTTACATTGAAAAATGTTGACTATTGACTATGTCAATATACATTCAATTTATCTAGAAAAAAAAATGTTTAACCACGCTAACGATGATAATTTGTTATCATAATAATTCGTCTGTTATTTTTCCTAACTTCTATAATAGTTATTAGTTACTCTCACCGAGTTGCGTCCATAATTATTATGTATTACAATAATATTTATTATATTGTAAATTGTAAGTTATTTTTATGGCCTATCATTCAAATACATAAATTTATAAACGTATTAAAATAATAAAATTGTAAATTAATACTTGTGTTGAGCTACATATTAATGAATAGCATAAATACGCCCAAAAGATTATAAAACAAAAACACAGAAAAATTGTTTATTTAAATAAATTAAAGGTAAGATGAAAAAAATTAAACAAATTTCGTTTTGATATACATAAAAAAACATATCACTCAAATTTCAACTTTAATTAGGTATTACTTTTGTTACATGAACCTCTTTTTATAAGAAGACTAACTACTGATTTAATGACGGTTACATTAGACAATTTACACATTTTAAAGATTGTTATAAAAACATGTTAATATAGGTAATATTATTTTTACTGTGATTTATTTTATATTTTATAATATACAGGTAAGGTATGCTGTAAGCGTAATACATAAAATTATAAAATTATTTTATTATAGTTGTGTAAGTTTTAAAGAACATTTTACACGATTTTATAGTATTATATTATATTATACAATTAAGTAGGATACCTTTATTCAAAGTTCCCTGATAAATTTCATCAATAGTTTCAAAATTAAATTTATTTATATTCCATTTAAACTCAAGCAGTGCCCCAAAAAAATAATAAATAATAATTAACATAAAAACTGTTACTGTTGTCGTTTATTTTATATTTTATTGCATTATTTAATAATAACTGTTTAAGAGTAACGTTAAAATTTTAGTACATTAGGAAAAAGATACTGTTAACTTACTTTGAAAAATTATAATCGTTTAAAATATTTCTTTTTTTCATTTCTCAAGTTAATTATTTCTATCAGGTCTGGTAGTAGCGTAATTTCGTTTAGAAAACTGCTCGTTGAATAATATTTTGGAAACAATATATTTTGGTCGTCGCCAAAAGCATGCCTAGACAAATTGTAATACAAGCACACTCTTGAGAAAACGAAAACAGTTTAATAACCCCTAAAAACAACCCCTGTCATCACTGCTAGTATTTATGGAGAATGCTTATATGATTATAATACTTGCAACTTCTTGCATTTGATTTATTCCCCGGAAATGAATGTCATCCAGATATGTTACCTACTGGAGTGCATGATTAACGCTGCCAAATGAAAAATATTCGCCAATCTACTGGGTTTGATTCTTTCAACTCCCCTCGATGACATATTTAAATCACCAGGCAACACAATAATCGTATAAAATATTTCTTTTTTTCATTTCTCAAGTTGATTACTTCTATCAGATCTGGAAGTGTTTATACATTTATACAACCTCCATTTGATATTTTACATATTAAATTCGTGAAGATACCATTTTTGATTCTGTAATAAATAGATATATAGGTATTAGGTACATATTATACATTTATGTAGGTCAGTGGCGTATTTACGGGGGGATAAATCCCCCCATTGGTCTTTTTTTTACTTGATAGGTTTAATAATATCTTACATATATGCAAGCCCGGATTAAGACGTAAGCAGTGTAGGCTTCAGCCTACACAACCACGGATTTAGGGGCACGGCCCCTACATACTATCCTTATATTTTTTTTTTTTAAACTAGAAAAATTGTACAATCTGTAAAATAATTATTGACAATAAGCACAATACTATCCTGATGTTATTTTTATTTAAATAATATCGGAAATTTTAAATAGTAATAATCAATGCGATCAATTAAAGGGTATGTTTCCAAATTTAGAAATAGTTATGCGTATGTA
Source organism: Rhopalosiphum padi (assembly GCF_020882245.1). NCBI lineage: Eukaryota > Metazoa > Arthropoda > Insecta > Hemiptera > Aphididae > Rhopalosiphum > Rhopalosiphum padi. The sequence continues at coordinate 18,468,656 of NC_083599.1, forward strand.
CCTTAGTACAGCAGTTTCAAACTGCTCAGGCGAAAGAGCTTTTTCTGTACTTAAAAGAGTAAAATCCTATTTGAGGTCAACCATGAAGGAGGAAAGACTGAATGCATTAGCAATATTTAGCATTGAAGCAGAATTGGTTGAAAAATTAGATTTTAATGATACTATTAACACATTTGCCCATCAAAAAGCAAGAAAAAGAAAAGTATAAAATAATGGTTTGTTACTTTTTGTAATATGATTATTTTATATTTTTATATATCTAAAATATATTTTGTTTAATTTTAATTTTATGTTTTTACTTGTTTTCACATAGGTATTATATACATGTACATATTGATGTGGCTAATAAACCTAAAATAAAGTTTTATTATTTATTTAAGTATCGAGTAGAGAAATGTGTACAATATTTTTTTTTAATTGAGGGCACCAAATTTTTAACAGTCTATGGGCACTGTAGATCTTAATCCGGGCCTGCATATATGATATATTACAGAAATACAGAATAAAATTATTGAAAACGCTACATTTTATTATAATGTTGAAATTTTAAGAATTTGGAAATATTATGGTTGATTGCCGTAATCAATACACCACTTACTTCTAAATACGTATATGATTGAAAACAATTCGTATTGTAAATCGTAAAATTCCGTCAATCGTCATTATTTTCAATTACGATCCGGCTATTATTATGCTTTTAATAATAAGCGTTTGGTTGCTATTTCAAAACACATTGCAAGGCGAAGGTATATATATTACTGTGAATGTTCACAATTGGTGAGTGCTGACAATCACCTAGTGAATGTCGACATACACCTACCTACTAAATTGGTGAATGTTGAGAAATTAAAATAATATAGACATGTACTAGTGGATGTTGACATATAATTAAATATCAAACTATGTGTTATTATATTATTCATATAATCATATTAAGTTAATAATAAGTCTGTAATAATTATTTAAATTTTCCCGCTAAATGAAAACCAATACAGGGCCGGATTCATTCGTGGGTTTTATTTCGTGTACAGAATGGTTATATACTAATATATGCTGTCGGTCACGCTCCTCGCAAACTTTAAAAGTGCTGTTTGAACTGTATGAAGTTTGCGAGTCTTGTATAATGTATTAACTTATATTTCTTATAGTACTGTTACGGACAAGCACACAAGACTATGTATGGTTTCTATACACAACGAAGACAGCTATAGGTAAGAAAGAATGTGTCCTAAATATGATACGTTTACACAGGTCTTTGAATTTTTATATTTTAAATTCAATAATTTTAAAATGATTCATTCTAGTTATGTTTCTATCCACCAGACTACTAAAGTTTTAACTACATCATTTTCTGTACGCACGTCTATGTATCTATAGTCCCTACCTAAAATATATTTTGTTAAGAAGACGTGACTTCAATTAATACGGTTTATTAAAAGGGTTTATAGTACCCATTAGTTAGTTAAATAATTAAACAATAAAAAAGTAAATAAAAATTGTTAATTTAGTATGAAATATTTGACGGTTGAAATACAATATCAAAAATCGAAGTCTTAACTTCAAATTTCAATAAACTGAATTACTTAAAGTATGAAACTATGTTTTTTTTGTAAAAGTATGGTAATTATAGTAATTACGTCTGACAAGAACTGTACTCATAAATGGAAGTACCTAACAAATAACCCGATATGGAAATAATTATATCGACAATAAATATTATTTAATTTTATTCGATTTTATATTCATATTCGTGATATCGTTTTCACACAAATAAAAACTATGTATCGTTAAGTTGTCATATATATGCTGGAAAACGTATGATTTAAATAATTAACTATATTTTAACTAATATTAATAGTATTATTGTTTATTTTTTGAAAAATATAATGGGCCTCGTTGAATAATTTTGGTCGTTAGCCCATAAATTCACAATTTAGAAAAATAAACTTAATATAAATATTTTTACAGTGTGAGATTCTTATTTAATTTATTTTCTTAAATCTAAATGTAAAACTATAGAACTCCTTTAAAGAACCATATTGAATTTCAATATTCACAATACTATTATAACAGCATTTTACACATTTAAAAAATGGCAACCACCAGTCTGCTGTTGGAAAACTTCGACGGTATCCCCTTCTTCAAGATTTAAAGAAACTGGCGTATCATTCGCGTTAACCGATTGTCCATCAAATTGAAATCTTACCGAGTTGTAAGAAAGACCCTGTAACTTATTCAAAAATTACAAAAATAATTTCTAATTTTCCATTTTACTTTGTCTATAAACTTGCAGTCCTTGAAAAATCAAGTCTTATCATATATTCAATTTTTATGTTTAGTGATACTCAAGATATGGATCAACAACTTATTTTGGATGTAATTGAGCTTGTCTCCTCCGATAATGAAAGTGTTGTTGGAACCAGCAAACCAGCAATACCCGATATTTATGAAAAAATAAATTTAAGTAGAATAAATTACATTCAGTAGGATCGTCAAAATATTATATTTCCAGGGTACAATAGAGAGGTTTTTGCAGAACTAGTAAATTATATTTCTAACAAACAAAAAAATGATAAACTACAATGTAATCATTCTTTTTATTGTACAATGGGAAATTTATTAAGAGTATTTAATCCACATCTATGGATGGCAGATTGTTCAATGGAACATAATTTCAGTCTTTTAGCCAAAAGTTGTACGGATCAATTAATACTGAGCTTACCACCAGTTTTTTTTAAGGATCTCATAAGAGGTGGGTTTGACAAAGCTACCAAGCCAATGAGAGCCACAATAAAAAATATATTTGCTTATGTTAAGACTTAAGGTTATTACTCCCACACACCTGGAGGGTAATCACTGGACGTTGACTGTGGTGAATATAAAGAGTCGTAGCATAACTTTATATGATAGTGTAAAAACAAGTATTTATGAAGATCAAATCAATTTATTAGTTAAATTTTTGAATGATGCGTACATTAAATATGAGAAGCCGGTTGATGAACAACAATTGGAATGGACATTAAACTTTGGAGAATCCCCGTTGCAAAATAATACGTACGATTGTGGTGTATTTACATGCACAAATGCCAGACATGTTTTACTAGGAAAATCATTATACTACACCCAGGAAGATGCCCCACTCTTACGACACAGAATCACATTTGAAATCTTAAATAATGTGTTGTTACCTACTCTAGAATCTAGATATAATCTAGAGTCTAGATATTTCATAATTCTTTTTGAAATAATTAATAATAAATGTAATATATTGTAAAATGTATGTAAATATGTAATTATATAATGGTTATTTAATCTTGTACTATCTTTAATTTTAATTACTTATTATATTTGTATACCTAAGCATATATTAATTCATAAGTTGTATTTATTATTATTATCATTATTATTGTTGTTATTGTTATTATATTAAGGAAAAATAAAAATATTGTTTAGTTAGTATGAAAAATGAAAATAATATGTTATAGTAATTAGCTTATTTTTTTTAAAACATTGTACCTATATGGCTATATGTACCTATAAATATGTAACTACTTTGTCAATAGTCTCTAATGTTAGAAATTTCAACAAACTTTAAGAAGTAGGTACCTAACTATAGTAGGTATCAAACTAAGTTCTTTATTATTCTATAAGAATAATTTTAATTTTCTTTTCCATTTTTCTAGCTTTTTAACTTCTTTTGTCATATGACCTCTATTCTGTGTCAGTTTTGTTTCCAATGATTCAATTCTATCTTTTTTACTGGCTTCATAATAAATAATACATAAGACAGTACTAAACATTACAAATAATAGTAGTTTTTAATAATAATATATTATTAAGTAGGTATTTTACCTATAAACATCATATACATAATATTATTTAGGTATTTATTTATTTTAATTTATAATTATTTTATTACAAAATACATACATTAGTTTTTATAAAACTAATAAATAATTTAATATGATATAATATAATAAATAAGTACATTCTCTTTACTTACAATATGTTACATAAAAATTATGAACAAAAAAATGTACAAAGAGTTCATTGATTGATTATATACAATTAATAATAATGATATTAATTTTTTGAATTTATTTACACTTATATTTTACAATTATATAATATTGAAAATTATAAAACCAGTATCTTAGAAATAATGTTTTAATCTAATAACTGTTTCCTTTGTAGGCAATTCATACAAATGAATGGAAGGCCCTATAAATTACTTAATATTTTTTATAACATAAATTTGTGGTAAACACTGACTAACAACATAATTTCTGGTGTGTTTTTTGAATGAAACAATATTTAATGTTTCACATAGAAAATAAATATTACTGTTTAAGCATTAAGCATATAACTTCTTTTAATTTATAAGCTGATCTGGTATGATTTTGAATAAAAGATGAAAAGATATGATTAGTTTTGTAAATAGTATTACAATAGAAATTGAACTATAGCTGATAATTGATATAATTATTGAATGAAATGAAATCATTTGATGAAAATAAAAGTTTTATTTTAAAAAAATATCTAGAAAAATTAACTGGTGATTCAGCACTCAAAGGATACCATTTTATTGTTTTAAAATTTAAAATTAATTCAGCAAAATTAATTGAATATTTAATTGAAACAAATAGTAAACACCTAATACACTTGAAGAATGTGATCCAAGAAGGTTATTAATCTAGAAATAGTCAAAATATAAAAAATATGATATTAAAATCGAATCACCTTTTTTTATATTTATTAAGGCTTCATCATCAAAGGTCTTTAGCCCGCATTAGATTAATATAAGGGGTATACATTATAATTTTTACAAATATTGACATGTTAAGTGTGTTTACAATTTATTACTTATGTTTATGTTATTAAACAACAACATAGCATTTTAAAAACAACAACCACCAGTCTGCTGTTAAAACACTTCAATGATATCACCTTCTTCAAGATTTAAAGAAGCTGCCGTATCAATCTCGTTAACCGGTCGTCCATCGAACCGAAATCTTACTCAGTTGTAAGCAAGACCCTGAAATGTTCAATTTTGAATATATTAAAAATATATTAAAATTATTAATGTAAACAAACCAGCACATAAACTTTGTTAATACTAGCCATATAAATAATAACATTTAAAATCACAATTACAAAATGTTTTTAATTATGAAAATTCATCATTAATTTACATCATATACCATGTAAATTACAAATAATTTTTTGTGTATTAGTACATAATTTAAAAGAACGCCACACGCGCATTGTCATAATATTAGTGAATAGATATATTAATAAACTTAACTCTGATATTTTTATTTTAAATTAAGTTATAAGTATGTAAAATATTACAATAAATAAAAAAAATAAAAATAACTATTTCAACAAAACACTGACAATGTTGTTACCTTTAATAATATGTCATTCATAGGCGTAGGTATGTGTTTATGTGTGGCTTACAATAATTGTAAAATTTACCATGTTTGAAATAGACTAGTATAAAATATTTACTACTATAGTACTATTGACTATCAACTTATTATTTATATTTTGAAAAAAGGTGTACACAACGCTGTTATTAAAATAAATTGTGTTAAACGTATCTAATGAATAAATACATTACGAAAAGAGCAAGAAACTCAATATTTTTGCCTAAATATTTTCGTACCTATTGAAAATAATGATTTACTAGCTACTGCAAAACCAATTACAAATGATTTTTTAGCAGTTTAACAATAATAATAAAATATAAAGTTAGTGTGGTTAGTAGTGGTGAAGCAAATAAAAAGTAATATTTTCACAATTATTATTTTTAAATCATCTAATAGATTGTACGTATCTGTTAGACATCTACCTAAGCGTATGTTGATCACACTGCATTGATATCCTTTGAACAATTATAATCGTTTAAAATATTTCTTTTTTACATTTCTCAAGTTGATTATTTCTATCAGGTCTGGAAGTGTTTATACATTTATATAACATTATAACTTCTATTTGATATTTTACATATTAAATTCGCGAAGATTCCATTTTTGATAAATATTGGTAAAGCATTATTTTATGCAGTTGTATGTGTTTTTGGTGGTTTTTAATAATTAATAAATTAATTAACAATATGTTTTCTTTATTTAAGTATACACAAATTGTAATAAAAGTTGTATTCAACAATATGTTTATAAATAAAATTAAGTTTAAATATATTTACTTAAGAAATACTGATATAAATGGTGTAGGTGTAATAAAAATCAACAGCCAAGTCAGTACACTTTATTTTTGCTACACAAGCCTTTACATATGACGGTTAAAAACTTCATTAAAAAGTAATCTAAATCATTTACTGTTTTCTTGTTAATTATTTTTTGAGGAATAAACCCAAATTTAAACCCATTTAAACTGTAATCCACGTTCGGTGGTTCCGGGGCCCGGGGGTAATATTAGTTCATCAACGACCTGTTGACCACCTTATTGATGAAATAAACATATTTTTTAATTAATAATAAGTATAATACATAACAGCATTTAATTTTTGTCTAATCATTTTCAGCTGAAAAACAAATAACCTATTATAAAATATATTTATTTATTCGAGGTTCAAATCAAATAGCATCATTTAAAAAATAGAAGCACAATTTGCACCGATATCTTTTAAAAAAATTATAATCATTTAAAATATTTATTTTTCATTTCTCAACTTATTTATTTCTACCAGGTATGGAATTTCTTGTTTATAAATTTGATTTATGGATGTATCTGTTTATTTAATACCCTAATGTTTTCCTTTTTAAATTCTTCAGTGTTGTATTGCTCCTGAATTAGCATTGCCTCTATTTGATATTTTACATATTCAATTCGCGAAGATTCCAATTTTGATTCTGTAATTAATAGATATAATATACAACTATTGTCTATCAATAGCTCAATCATCTTTTTATTTAGATTTTGAAAAAAAGTGTACACAACGCTGTTATTAAAATAAATTTTGTTAAACGTAATGAATAAATAAATTACGAAAAGAGCAAGAAACTCAATATTTTTGATTAAATATTTTCGTACCTATTAAAAATATTGATTTATCAGCTACTGCAAAACCAATATTACATATAATTTTTTAGCAGTTTAACAATAATAATAAAATGTAAAGCTAGTGTGGTTAGTACTGGAGAAGCGAAGAAAAAGTAATATTTTCACAATTGTTATTTTTAAATCATTTAGTACAGCGTTTCCCGCGGAACCCAGGGGTCCGCACGTATACCAGAGCGGGCCCACGGACGTAAATTAAGTTTAGATCAGAAAATAAAGCAATCAATTTAGTATTATTATTTCTGCCATTGTGTACACCTATAAATACGTGTGTTCAGTGACGCACATTTTTCCGAACTGGATGAGCGTAATTTCGTTTAGCAAACTGCTCATTGAATAATATTTTGGAAACAATATATTTTGGTCGTCGCCAAAAACATGCCTAGACAAATTGTAAAACCTTAATCGTGATGGTCTTGCCAAAAACATAAAATTATTTATTATACCTACTATATTATATTTGATCTAAAATTATGTGTTTAAGATTTCCTGATGATGACCATAGAAAAAAATAATAGTTAGATCTTGTCCCAAGAAAAGATTTTGCTTTATTTAAAATAAATAATTTTGCTTAGTCTATTATAGTATAATATTATGTCTATTATTTTAATCTAATATGTTTGACCTGTGTGATTTTATTATATTATAAAATAATAATAATAATATATAAAAAAAAAATAAATAAAATAATAATATAATAATATTTTTTTATTTTATTTTTTTTAGTTTTGTTAAAACTATTACATTACCTATGTACTGCTTGTTAAAAATATATATATGTTTGTTTAAATAAGATAAATAAAATAAAGATAGGTAAATAAATATAAATAAGAAACATAAATTCAAGCATTTTCTATTAATTTTCATGAGTTTTTACTGTTTAAGCAATAATTTAAGACTGTAAACATAATTAAATTGTCTAAATCACTATAGGAATTGATGTCAACGATTAAATTTTCAACTGATGCAGAAACCACCAATGTAATAAAAAATACGTTTCATGTAGATGCGTTTTGAATAATTCAGCTTTATCGAAGTCTGAAAAGGCATATGAATTATCAGGTTTAATTAATGGGATTGAGGGAGTTTTATATTGAAGTATTTTTTTTGTTTCTTTCCATAAGCTACCATCTAAAGAAGAGAGACTTGTTAGTTTTTGTTCGAAGATATTATCTTTTAGCTTAGCTTGAGTCTTTTTTAAATAGTTAGCTAGCCTATTATATGAACTTTTATGAGAAGGAAGCCGTGTGTATTGATAGAGTGCTCTCGCCCTTCGCTTTTCAACAATTAGTGAACGGACTTGTTCAGAGAGAAATGGGTAATTGTGAAAATAAGTCTTTGAGTTACTTATGGTGTTCGATAAGCTAGCCGCCGAGTGAATGAGGGTGGTTGGGTTATTAACTGCTTCATCGATGTCATGTTCTGATTTTAGCTTAATTATTAGATTAATGTTTTCATTTACTATATTGTGAAATTTATGACGATCAGTCATCGGTGAAAAAAGATGTAGCCAAATTCATAAGCGACACTTAGTATATACTGAAATATTACTTGCCTAAGAAAAATGTGAGTAGACACTTATAATTTGTATTCATTAATAATACTAGAATTTTACTTGAGGAAGATTTATCAAAGATTTTTAAGTGATATTATTTTTATCATTCCATGATATTTCTATATATTAACACTGATGTTGTTATCAACCACGATATTTATAGATACATTGTGTACGGTGTATCGTAGCAAATACTATGTACGTATATAGTATTTGATCGTAATTCATAGTCCGTAGGTAGTTTGAAATACACAATTTTATAACAATGTCGAAATCAAAAGCATTTATCGCTGAAGAAATTACATGTTTAGAAGAGTTAATTTTAAAGTATAAACACATCATAACAACGAAAAAAAGTGATTCGATCACGGTTGCATTAAAGCAAAAGACTTGGATGACTGTTGAAAAAGAATTCAATGCACAAGGTTTATTTGTAAATGTAAGTAGGATATCTGAACTCTGAAGTAGCAACTCACATATTGTAATTTAACATAACTTATAAATAGCGTACTGCTGATCAATTAAAAAAAAGATGGGAGAACATGCTACAGTCAAGAAAAAAAGAATTAGCAGCAGAAAAACAAGAAAGAAGAAAAACAGGTGGAGGACAAGTTACAGTTGTGACAAATCAATCACCGATCGATGAATTAATTGACACCTCTGTGAATTTTGAAATTCCAAATGTCATAGACGGTGATAATTTTGAAATAATTTATACTGCTGACACTAATGATAATTCAAGTGAAGGTAGGTAAGTAGGTAACAACAATAATTTTAAATAATTATACTTAGGTGTTCAAACATTTAATATAGTATTATATCATATAATAGTTATTTATTAATACATAAAATAAAACTAATTTAAATAAATTATGATAACTAGATAACTATGATGAAACAGTCGGTAGATATTCATGTGCAATATCAAAAATGACAAAAATAGATTACACCTGACACTTGAGTATTATTTAAGTGTCCATGAGAGGTATCTTAACTATTCCTTACTTTTGACTAACAAATATCTAATATTTTTCTTAAAATTTGTCTATGAATACCAAAGTATAAGATTTATTTAAGATTTTTTTCTTTCTCAAGAAAAACTTAGGAAAATCTCCGAGTGAGATTTATGAATACCAATTTCTAGTTTTACTTAAAATAAATCTAAAATTTTTCTTTGGATCGTTTATGAATTTGGCTAAAGGTCTATCGTTGAGTGACTGAGGTGAAGCATTGATAATTAGGATAACGGACGAATGGTCAGAGTTTAAATCAAGACTATTGTTTACCGTACAATATAAATTACTTTACTATATAAACTTATGTAGGTACTTACAAATGTTCAGAACACATTTATTGATACATAATAATTAATTAAAACACAACATTTGGATTAATGACAATTTATTATAAGTGATAACTTAAATTAATGCTAGCGTTCATATAGATAATGGATAACTGACGTACTATAATATTAAATTACACCTATGCTTTTATTTTTTAAATGTATTTATAATATGTTATATGTACATGAAATTATCTATGTAAAAAGTGCATAGTTATGTGTACAATAATAAAATGAAATATAATACATAAAATTATGCAATTAACATTTTACGTATTTATTTTGCGTTGTAATAAAGAAAAACCATCTGTAACAATATTTATAGTTACATATAAAATTAATTTTTATACAAACTAAATAATTTAATATATTAATTAATACATTAATACATATGATACAAATATTTTTAAATAAAAATGGGTACAAATATTTTTTTATTTTTTAATTTTGACGGTTTTAAACCATTTCAAGCGGAAGATTTGGATAAATATTGTTTTTATTATTATAACGCCGAACATTTTTTCTTTCCAAAGAGTCTTCATCAAACTCTTGATTTTTAATATATTTTTGTTTATGATGGGACAGGAGTATTAAGTTATGGGTAATGCTAGAAAAAAATCCTGCTAGAAGCTTTGTATTCCACCCAAAGGTTTGATATAAAAAAGTTATATTAATACCTATGTCAACAAGTGTTAATATAATTATAGCAACAAAGAATATTCCCATTAGCCCAGACACAAAAGTTCCAATTGTCGTAAACCAACCCCATAGTTTATACAACTTATCTTCTACCATTTTTCCAAGCGTGTTTTCATCTATTAAATATTTAAATTGCAGACCTTGGTTAGTGGTATCATATCCCATAGATTGTCTGATTATATTATTCGTAGCAGCTTTCACTTCTTGCGGGAACAATATATGCTGTTGAAAAGCTTTCATTGTATTCTGCGTATATATGCCGGCATTCATAAGAAAATCTGGACTTTTATACGACCATGTCCTGGACATGGCCGGTGTAAGCCTTTGTGGTTTTTTGATTTCTTGTATATTTGGTAGAACGGCAAACCAGTCACCGCCCAATTTGAATGCAGGTGGTAGTAGTACATTACAGTCCACCTGCGTTCCAAATTGCTGTAAAATATGGGTTTTGGGCGCCATAAATAATGTTTTGTTATTGTACAACACTGGCAGTTCATTAAAACAATTTTTTTTTTTGTGAAATTTCTACGTTGACTTTTTTGCATTTTATCAAGTAGATAATTTCACTGACTTTTATTGCCGTAAACCCTGGTCCACCGCCCATTAAATATGCAAACTCCGAAAGACTAGAAGACGCTAATGTGAGTCGTTGCTCTAATAATTTTCTGTCTAGCTCACATTGTTTAAGTATTAAATCTTTATACAACGATGTAATTGTTGATTTGAAGAAATTTTCGACATAAACAAATTTTGTGTTTATGTAGGCTAACAAATCAGTATTTTGAGCAGTTTTTCGTGTAAAATAATTAAAAAATGTAGGATCTGTTAAAATTAATAACTGCATATGTTCAGTCTGAATAACTGGAATTCCTGTGCAGGCGAACGTTTTTTTGACTTTTTTTAAAGCAAAGACTATTTTGTCAGTCTCCACAATATAAGTATATGTATTTGAAATTTCATCAATAGTATTTGACGTAATTAATGACGCTGGTCCATCATATAGGACACTGAAATCGTGTTCTTCGCAGTTGATGTTATTGTTTGACCAGATAGTTTCACCTTTAAAAGCATCAATGCCGTAGTTGTCTGATAATTTAAGTTTTGTACCTGTTGGAAGTATAAGAACGTTATCTTTGGTGTTTGCTGTAGCCATACCTTCCGATAGCAATATTTTAAATTTTGCTTGGACAACGACGTTTTCCCAATCCCCTTTATTTGATTTAAAAGTTGAGCCTTTACAATTGCCATACTTATCTAGTGACCCTACCATTGTATTTGAAACATATGTTGTTTCGTTTATTTTTAAGTCTGTCACTACACCTCCTAGTGGGAAATTATAAGATTGTTTCTGATGAACCTCTGAACATCGAACACTTCCTAGTTCAATAATGTCAGAAAAGTAACCGCCATCCACCACTTGCGCGTCTTCAAATGCCGAGCATCTCGTTATTAAATAATCCACAGATATTAAACACGATTTAAAAATAACTGGATATGTTTCAACTTTTTGTAATAATTGTATTCGTTTTATCTGTTGCGTTTGTGTTAGTATTGGAATATCACATTTTTCTACTTCCAGGCTGTCAAATGAAGTGATTTTTAGATTCGACCATCCACAATCGTACGCAATAAATCCAAAAGTGAAATTTATAATATTTGCAATAAGTACTAATAGTATTTGGTTAAAATACATATTGACTGATTACCTATAATAACAACATAATATAAATATTACATACAATTTTAAGTAATAAATATTTAAAGTAAAAAATAAAAATTGAATTAATAATGTTATTATTATTAATAATTAATAATTAATATTAATTATTAATATGAATTTATTGTATTGAAAAACATTAAAAAATTAATTTCTAATTTCCTAAAAAGCCTGAGCTTCACGAGCGTCTGAAGTTAGAATTTTGACAAAAATGATAAATATTATATATCTACATTAAATGATAAAAATATTAAAAAATATGCGCAAAAAAATGGAAATAAGTAAAATATTCAAAATATAATTTTGTATTTATATCTGTTGAGACGTAATTTACATTCCCAACAGAAAATATACTGAAGTTGAAAATCGATGCATTATTTTTCAACTGTTATTGTAACAATATATCGGGAATCTTGTATTACATTTTGGAATCTTAGATTTAAAAAGCAAAATTTTCATGAATTTCTAACTTAAAATAATTTGCACATTTTCGTTGTTTTTACGTATTTTTTATTTTGTCCAAATTCTAACTTTAAATGCTTATAAAAAAAATGTGACTATGGATTTTTAATATTTTTCATTTACCTTAATTAGGAGCCTTATATTATAACAAATCAAAATATTTTGAAAATTATATCAAGTATAGAAAAGGCTAATATAAACATTTAGTGAAAATGTCATGTTTTTTCGATTATTTGTTTTAGTTACACCAAAAACCAAAATCGATTTTGCGTAAAAATTCCCGTTTTTTCTTAATTTTTATTTTGTTTTTCTGGGCTCTTTTGAAAACTATTGCGAATTATAAATTTTGACCTCCCCCAAAAAAAAAAAATATATAAAAATGAAAAATACATTATTGAAAATTAATACATTCATTGTTACACTCAAATTTTAAAATTTTAAATGTTCGTAATCAACTAGAAATGAGGCAAAATATTTTGGAAATTTTATAAAGTATATAGTACCTAATCGATAAAATATACATAGGTATACATTCCAAGTGTCTAAGGTTATTCGTTTTTTAAAGCAAGTGATAATATCTATAATGTCGTAAAAATTTGAATTTCAAACGCTCATAAAAATTGAATTTGACTTTCCGGTAAAGATTTGTGTTTTTAATAAAAATAGATAAACTTATGAGAAATCTTGTATTAGTTGTATTAAATAATCAAATATATTAGATTTAAAAAGCAACATTTTTATGAAGTTCTAACTTAAAATAATTTGCACATTTTCGTTGTTTTTACGTATTTTCTATTTTGACAAAATTCGTACTTTAAATGCTTATAAAAAAAAAATGTGACTACTGTATGTATTATTAATATTTTTCAACTACTGTTAAGAGCCTTCTATTAAATTTTTCAAACTTTTTTACACAACAAATAATATTTTATTGACATTTATAGTTAAAAAAGTTGGAAACTAAGTATATCCGTAAACAGTTAAAAACTATTTAATGCTAATACAGTGTACTCTCGGTAACTTAAAGATCACGGGAAAAAAATAATTTGACTTTCAAATTGTGACAAATTTCAAGTTATCAAAATTTTAATGTGTTATTGTTATTTAAATGAGAATTTTATTTGTTCGAGATGTCGAGACTTTCGAGTTATCAAGGTTCGAGTTACCGCGAGTACACTGTATAAGCATTAATTTGTTTATAACTGTTTACGGATATACTCAGTTTCCAACTTTTTTAGGTTTTTTTCTATAAATGTCAATAAAATATTATTTGTTGTGTAAAAAAGCTTGAAAAATTTAATAGAAGGCTCCTAACATGCAGTAGTTAAAAAATATTAATAATACATAGTCAGTACTTCAGTAGTCACATTTTTTTTATAAGCATTTAAAGTTCGAATTTTGACAAAATAGAATCACGAATGAGTTATTACAAATAAAAATAATTTAAAAAATATGTAATACTTTTATTATAATATTAGTATAAAAATATATCGTACCTGATTTTTAGTGTTTCCGTTTGTTTTTATTAATTACGACGTTTGAGCTCGAACTGTGAAAGAACACTAACGACACTATGAACTGCTGCACTAATATTTGTATCATATATGATTAAATAATTATTGAGAAGATGATTAACAGAATCATATGATATTTTAACTCTAAAATATTATCTCATCATATATATTATGTTATTATAATGTCATCAGACAATCAATGGTGACTTATCATGCAATGTTTTATAACGACGTTGTATCAATACTGCTTATGATAATTGATTTAATAATATGATTTTATTTAACGAAATGTCATGATAATATTATATACATAGTAATATCATCGACTAGGAAATAGATATATATTATATACAATTTAAATAACCAATTATATTATTATTTATGTAAAAAGGGTATAATTGTGTGTAAAATAATAAAAATAATCGTAACGCTGGTTCGTAACTAACATAACTTAATCTGACTTAACCTTTAAAGTGACAATGCTTGTTGCTTTACGACTTCGTAGGATAAAAACCTAATATAATAAATTAAACGATGTATTTTTGTTAATCGTATTTATAATCGATTAAAATATTTCTATACAGTACTATATAATATTATAAAATTAATACAAAATTATTCATAATTTACTTCAAATTTTTGTTTATTTTGTTTTTTGTTTTAATGTTTTCCAAAATGTGTTCAGGATCTTTTGTATCATCTACTAGCAAACGTTTTCCATACTGAGGATTGATTATCTCTGGTAGTAAGCATTCCATATAAAAACTTTAAAAAAGTCCAATGAGTATACAATTAATAAACTAGTAATTGATAAACAGACCCTGAGATTAAAATGAAAGAATTTTTTAAACTTACATTTTTAACTTGTCAATCATTTTGTTGTACCAGAAAGATTCATCGTAATTTATTAATTGTATTTCCGTCCAATTTTTTGAGTGGACGACGAAATAACAAAATGTTCGTTTAGAAATGTGCATTTGTCCCTGGACTTGATAATAATAATGATGATCAATTTTTAATTCCATCGTTCCATTGTCATTGAGACGACAAAATAATAGCTAAACAAAAAAATATTATAAAAGTAATGAAAACCTTTTACATTTTTTTATACTAAAACTATAATATTTTAATAATTAAATTAATTATAGATTTGGTACCTATATTATAGGATATTATAATATTATAGTTATACTCACTTTTTTACTGCTTATCGCTTCCGAGAATGTAATTGAATCTCTGACTGTAAATGGACATTTGATTTCAACTAAGAAATCATCATCAATTATACCATCTGTGTATTATACAAAAAAAATGTGTTGATTAGTATTTTAATGTTTATTCTGGATTTTGATAAAATATCTTATGATTTTCCAAATTATATATTACCTAGAGTTGTTGCTAATTAAGGTAAATGTTCATCAATGATAAGTCCACATGGATTGACTTTGCATTTTAATATGTTTTCCAATGCAACAATAGCTTCTGGTTCGGTGGCTTTACCATAATCAGTTGCCTTTGAAAAAAATGTTCGGTATAATATATCGTAAACTGTTTTTTTACAAGACGTAGTTGGTCGTAATTTACAAACACGGCCAAAATTTGATGTTGTAAGTCTATTTCTTCGTTCAGAATGCCAAATTTGAGAGTTAGCCTGTTGTCTAGTTAGTGTTTCAATATTTAAGCGACCACTTCTATCTAATTTCAAGGAATTGATAAAATCTTCTTTTAATTTTTGTAATGTTTCTTTAGACATATTTTCTTCCTCGGGTAGTGGTTCGGACAAACCATAATTAGGAACTTCTTTCCTACAATACCTATATATAAATACAATTTATCATAAGAATATAGTTTATGATTAGATACAACAATATATTATATCATAACTTATTTTAAAGAGTGGTTCTAACTTTTTTATTTTTTATTTTTATGGGCAATTAACTTTGTTTTAAACCTATCACGCATTTGTTTATATATCTTTAAAACTTTTCAACATTTTGACGTAATTTTTTTTATCTTAAAGCTATTGAGTACAAATTATTTTTATTAATTTGAAAAATTAAACATTTCTCAACAAAAATTAGAATTTTTAAAAGGATTACAAATAATTTAGTATTTACTACGCGTTAATTTTTAAATGGTCACTTTTTTAGTAAAATATTTGACACAAAAACTCATAGTTACCTGGGCTTATATCATTTACAATATTTTTGTGTAATAACCGAAGAAATTGTCCATTTGAATTGTACGATATTACTGCAGCTTCAACTCGAGAATTGTACGAATTTCTTTGTGAATAATTTATACGTTTACCCGCCAAATATTTATTGATTACACTATTAAATTGTTCACACACGTTGTTATCGATATTCATGAGTAAACTATCAACATTTGTGACCAAACGAGATATTATTTGAGATATATCGCTCAAGAACCCTGATTCCTCGGCAGATTTAATCATATTTTTTTCATTTGGTAAATTGCGGTTAGCGGGCTTACAAAAATATTCCTCACATTGATCATGACTACCCAAAATGTGACGAAAACTATTATTTATATCTTTCCGTAATCCTATAATAGTTATATAACATAAAAAATAATACAAATAAATTCAATAGAACAATTATGTAAAAAACAAAATTATACCAAAAAAAAAAAATTGTATTTTTTGCTCAGCTTACCAACTTCTTTTTTGTAATCTAATTGCCCCTGTAAACTATTACGATATTCAATTGCCTTAGTTATGGCATATCTAAAACGTAATATATTTGCCTTTACATGGTTTCTTAGTGGAATTGGATATTTTTTATTTATTGTCATAGCCATTAATTTTGTACCATAATTTCGCAATAAATGATTACGACATTCTATTTTTTTTATAAGCAGTCTACAACCATAAGGCATGATTTCAGCTAGCCTTTATGAAACACTTGAATCTCCATCTCCTGGTAAAATTATTTAATTGTAATACATTTATTAATAATTATAAATATATTTAAAAAAAGTAGATAGTCGCAACTATATGAGTATTTAATTTTATTACTACCCAATGATATTATTATTATTATTATTATCTAACCACTTAAGTGATACAGTCATTGTGAACTATGCCGAAAGGGCCGTTATTTATTATCTATAATAAAGTTCACTACGATAAGTTGATAACTCTTATTATAATGTTGAATTATTATGTGTCAAACATGTATTTAGGAATATCAGTATTGCAACTAATATAATAAACGTTATAACGTACCTATTAGTTTATTGTATTTGAGTCCGTGCAGTTCTACACTTTGTTTAAACCCATCAACGATGGCATCAGCTTCCATGCTAGTAGCGCCTTTTTTCCAATTCATAAAACATGTATGTTCAGGAGGAAATAACTTCTTATTTTTGGCTCTTTGGCAAATGATACAATAACGGTTTCTAATGCCCACAAACAAAATTTTTCTCGATTTGTAACCAATTATTGTTGCCTATAGAATAATACAAACTGTAATTCAAAAACCGGTACCTATACATTTTTATAATATTATATATGTAATATTACCACTCCGGATAATGCATCGTATTTGGTCTTGTAACTGCGCTTGGACCATTGTCCGTCAGCAACTACAGTGCACATCGGGGTTCCGTCAGTATCTATCTCACCAGCTAACTGACGTTCCTCATCACCAGCAATTTCCATTTGCACCTCGGCGACTTCATGGATTCTTTTGCTAATAAATTCTTGTACTAAGAGAAAAGTAGACGAAGACATACAAGGGATATCCATAACCGCACACATTTCTGATAACTGCGTAAAACCAATTCCAGCTGCTATTGATCCGTTTACGGCGGCATCGTTAATCGGCATAAAGGTCTAAGGTTTCAACTTTTCTGAGTTAATAAACATAATAATGTTACACACATCACACTGAAACCTAAATGTTGATCTAAATCCGTGTCTTTTTTCAGAAATAAATGTCATGTTCAAAAATGAACAACCAAATGACCCTTGATGAACACTATTTTTAATTTGACTAAAAACGTAATGTATATCCACTATTCGTCTTCCCGAACATTCATTTACATCGCATGGCCTGTTGTAACATTTAAATAATAATGTTTAATTTTTAAAACTGTTATAACCATAATATTCGAAATGAATGAAATACGCTAATTTTTGGTTCAAAAATAATAACAAATTCGCGAATTAGTAGGCTCATCTATTCAATCAAATTTTAAATTAAAAATCATACTTGGTTTCTTGATTACTAGATATAGATTCATCAAATGTTAAGTTATGTAAAATGTCTTCAGTACCCCAATTATTAGTTTCATTATCCCTCAAATCCACCATTTTGCTAAAAAATTTAAAAAAAAACATATGTATTATAAATAAAAAATAAATATAGTTTTAGTTTACATACAATAAAACTTAGATGGCTATAAATTATTAAAATTTACCTAATTGTTTCTTTCGATGAGCATGGTGGTTGATTGTCAGCACCTAAGAAGAAAGATTCCACAACAGATTCTAGTCTCTGAATCGTGACTTAAAAAAAAAAAAAATGCTATTATAAAATAATCACACTAATACATACGTATTTATAATTATTATTATTATAAGTAGATATGTTATTTATAATAACCTAATTAAAATAAATTTAAATAACAACCTAGCTACAATTAGTTATTACATTTTAAAACTTTACCTAATCGTTTCCCTCGATCAGCGTGGTGTTTGATTGTCAGCCCCTAAGAAAAAAGATTCCACAACAGGTTCTACGACATCTGGGTTGGGACTTTGTTAACACAAATTTAGTAAAATTAATAACCATATTTGATAATAATATAATAAATAGTTATACTTAGTTTTGGCACGAATTCCTAGAACATTCATCCAGTGGCGTATTTAAGGTTTTTCCGCCTATAGGCACTTTCCAATTTGCCGCCTCCCCCTCCATCATTCCTAAAATTATTTATAAAACATATTTAAATATACAATTTATTATATTGTAATATTATATTAAAAAATATACATTATTAATGAACATTAAATTACAAATATTAAAACTTTAAATTTTTTCTTCTACTTTTTTCCTCGGCAAATTTGTATAAATATAGTAGGTACATGTAGATAGATGTTTAATTTTGTGCGAACAAAAAATTAGTTATAAGTTTGATTTCATCAAATGAAAAATACTTATTGTAATTTTGTAAAAAAATATCGTTAAAATTTGCCGCCCTCCAAATGTTGCCGCTCTAGGCCCGGGCCTATAGGGCCTGTGCCTAAATACGCCCCTGCATTCATCACTCGAGAACTCGGCGATTTTTTAACTGATAATTTTTTTGATGGGAAGCAATAAGTTGTTTTTTTAGGTTGATCCATTTTCACGTTAAAAAAAATTGAAAAAATATAAAACCGTAATAAAATTCCAGCGAAAATCTTAGTTATTACTGGTGTTAACAGTTGGACAGAATGACAATGTTTGTGTCCATTTACTTTGATATTTACTGTCATTGTTTATAACCAATAATTGAATAATTAAATTATTATTATTTAGATACTTATTCTTTCATGTTACCGACGGGCGACGACGTGAATATGATAAGTGTCGATAACAAATAAAAATAAAAAATTTATACGGATCAAGCGAATGATTGACCTTTGCCATATAATAGGCTATATAGATTATTTATCTGTTATATCATACATTTACTCAAATCGTATTAACTCATGATTAGGATACTATATACATCTAGCTATTAATGAATGCGAGTATAGGAGATAGATAGTTAGACTAAAAGACGCGAGTACATCTTCGAATACAATATAAATTAATAAATGACGTAATACGTAATATTGGTAAAATATATTTGTAAATAATATATAAATTATTGTTTTATGTATTAGGCATTAGCAAATCGTGTTTGATAGAAAATAACAAAATTTTCGTGTATTATCACAGAATAGAAAATACGTAAAAATGAAGAAATGTGCAAATTATTTTGTTGGAAATTTATAACAATTTTTCTTTTTAAATCTAAGATTTAAAAATTTAGTATAAGATTCTATGTAATGTTGTCTAATTTTATTAAAAAAATATCTCTACCAGAAATACAAATTGAATTTTTATGAGCGTTTGAAGTTCAAATTTTTACAACATTGGATATTCATTCGATTTATCATGTAGCGATTTTCTTATATTGTTGAAATTAAAAAAACGAATAACTGTAGATACTTTTAATAATTTACACTAATTATCTATTTTATCAATTCCTATACTTGATACAATTTTCACTCTTTTTGAGCTGTTTACGGACATTTTCAAATTTTTTTTTCTATATTCATTTAGAAGGTATATTTCTTACGTAATTTTTTTATTTGTATACATTTACCCTTAATTATATTTCTTTTAATAGCTATAATATAAATATTTTAAATTTTATTAACAAAAATATGTTTTCACATGTTCATATTCGTGAAGCTTTAGTTTTCTTTGTCAAAAAATTTTTGATTACAAAATATGACATTTTTAAATGTCGCTAGATGACCACCACTGTTGAAATTGGTAATGATCAAATTGATCACAAGTTGCATTACAATATTCACAAGCAAATGGCTGTTTGATTACACACATTTCATGTAATGCTTTTATATGATTATTATTCCCATAGCAACCTAGTACTGGTATTATAGTACATATACTACAGAAATACAGAATAAAATTATTGAAAACGCTACATTTTATTATAATATTGAAATTTTAAGAATTTGAAAATATGGTTGATGGCCATAGTCAATACACGACTTATTGCTAAATATGTATATGATTGAAAATAATTCGTATTGTAAATCGTCATTATTGTCAATAACGATCCGGATATTATTATGCTTTTAATAATAAGCGTTTGGTTGCTATTTCAAAACATATATTGCAAGGCGAAAGTATATATATATATAAATAGACATTCTAAACAATAAGTTCTAATAATTAAATGGTATACAATTATACAAATAATAAACAAACTTAAACACTAAATACGAGTTATTACTTTTTTTATAATATTTATTATTGCATTAGTTCATTTTTAATCCAGCATAATAATTCCTTATTCATTAAAATCGAACACTCGCGTTAGTGCTACCTAGTGTCGAACTTCCACCTAGGCAAACTAGATAACTGCCTAGCGGTCTTTAGTCTTTACTTATGCTGACCAGAGCAGGAGTTTTTATAAATTTATAATTACAATATAGTTTGCAATCTTTTATGACTAACGAATTTCGTCCAAACTATAATTTTAAATGTAGGTATATATATAAAAAAAATATGCATAATATGTATTTAAGTATTTTTATATAGATATGAGAAAAACCTATATAATATGAATTTAATAAGGTTAGTATGAAAATTATTTTTAAATATTTAACAACATTTAACGAAATCCAAGTCTGTTTGGGATAAATTCAATCTATAGATAAGACTTTTGGTTATGATATCGTCGATACGCGATCGCGGTATCACATTGTACCTTCAGTTCGTCGTTTTCCGCCGGTCGTTAAGGTGCAGTAAAACAAGCCGACACTCGCCGCCAATAATATTGTCAAGTCATACAATAAACACAATTATTTAATATTTAATTTACATTCAGCGTAATAATTTATTATACAGTCTACAAATATCTACCAACATCTATAATTATAATTTATAATTAAGTCATCATCTAATGTACTCAACAAATCTAAATGTATTATTTCATTAAGCAGGTTAACCTATTAAAGCACCTATTAGATTGGCTATATATTAATACAAATTATTGATACCGCATGATATACACGATTAAATATACAAAACAAAAATTACAAAATTGTTTTATTAATTAATCTGTTATAAAATGTTTATATTTTTTTGGTCATAAAATGTTAATTTAAGAGGAATAAATATATTACATAATAAATATTATACAAGCTGGAATATAACTATTAGTATGCAATTAACATGAGCAATGAGCATGCACAATTAAACCAGAAATTTAAAAAAAATGAAATAAAGCGATTTTATAATTTTTTTTTTCTTTGCCAAAATGTTCTTACCGATGATTTACACAAATTAGCACGATGATGTATACATCAAATACGATATGGATCAAATACATTACCAATCTCATCAACAAATCGTACAACTAAAGAAAGTTGATCAGTGTGGGTAATATCCGGCGTTGAATCAACACTAACTGAAAAATATCGTGAAGTATTAAAATCTTGAATAATAGTATTTTCTACTTTTTTAGACATTAATAAAATAAATTGCTCATAAATATAATATGATAAATATGAAGTACCTTTACTGGGATTACCATTTTTGGAAATATGGTTTGATATAAAAGGGTCAAATCCAGCTAATAACTCAAGTGCCATCATGAAATTTCCATTACGTGGACATCCAATTTTTGAAGTATGTCCTCTGAATGCTAAACCTCTTGATGCCAATGTTTTATACCATGTGTTATTTATTTATAACATGAATACATGATATTATAAACATTTCCCCACGCTTGGTACTGCAGGTTTAAAACTAAAATTCTCTGTTAAAAACAATTAAAAAAAAAAAAACAAATTAAGGAAAAACGAATATTTTTTGCAAAACCTCAATTTAAAAAACACCGAAACCCGTACGATCTTATTATAAGTTCGTATTTTTCTTTCAAGTGCCGTACTTACCTACAAACGTTTTTTTCACGGGTCGCATAGTTCTAAGTAATATACTATGATTATTAATTATATATATACATATAGTATGATCGTATGAGTATTGAGTATACACTAATTGCATACGTATATATAATATATATATACAGTAAAACCTCTCTATAACGGAATCGCTTGGGACCAACAATTTTTCCGTTATAAAGAGTTTTCCGTCTTAGAGAGGTAAAAAAAAATGTTTCAAGAATTTATGTATGTGTACGTATGTATTAAAAAAATTATATTTTAGGTAAATACCTCGTAAAACGTAAATTTATACAATAAGATTATTATACATATATGACTTAATATTTAAATTTTTTTTGTGTATAATACTAAAAAAAAAAAAAAAAAAAATGAAAGTAATGTTTGTACCTTTTTTATAATTAAGAAAAATAGTTTTTATTATTTGATTGCTTTCTGTGTTTAAGAGCAGCACGTTCAGCACATTCTCGGGCTTTTGTTGTAAGTTCTAATAGATTTGTATTTGAAATGGTGGCTGAAAACCTTTGTAATTCTTCTAAGTATGAGATTGCAGTTTTAAAATCTTTTATTTTTGGCTCATCGTTATATGTTTATACATACATATAGTTTATACTTATGTAAGTGTATGTAATTTATTTTTAAATTATTCTATTTTCCGTTTAACAGAGGGTATTTTTACTAATTGGATTACGAACATTTTCCGTTTCCGTTTTGTAGAGGTTCCGTCTTAAAGAGTTCAATTTTATATATTGTTTGAACCGGGACTATTGACATTTTCCGTTATAAGGAGGATTCCGTCTAACAGAGGGTCCGTTATAAAGAGGTTTTACTGTATATATACTATAGAGCTTGCCGCAATAAAATCAAAGTAACAGATATATTTACTATTTGTTTATTTAACATTTAAAGTTAATCAAGAACATTTAAAAAATACGAAAAATCGATTTAGTAAATACTATTTAAGGTTTGTCAAATCCAGTATAAACATTTGTTGAATAGAAAAAAAATGTTTATATTTAATTTAAAAGATTATCTTTTATGAATAATATGAAAAATATTACATTGATGTGAATTATATGTTATCTTTGTACATTTGTTATTTACTTATTCATTGATGATATTTCTAATGTTACCTTCAATTTAATATTTAATAAGACTGATAGGATTTTGATTAATATATGACAATGTAAATACATAGCTATTAGCTTATTTGTAAAAGGTGATTCACATTATTATAAGATTTTTGTTATGTAAATGGTGTAACTGTGAGAATAAAATATTTAATATTAAATAAATTAAATTATTATAATAAAATAAATTAAAACCTAACCTTATTGTATAGGTTAATGTATTAATATAATTTATAATTTTATCTTGATTGAAGAATGATTTTAGATTCTGAGAGGGCTGAGAGGAGCGTTAAAATGTATTGGTTATAAAATGATGCGTTTTATGTGTATATGTGTGTGTTTCCGGAGTCCGGACGTATGTATGTCGTCTCTTTTTTGAATAAAGTACAAAAGATAAAACGGAAGAATATAGCCTAAAATCGACTACGAGACTTATGAATACACGACCGTTACCTATAAATATTTTTATTTTAGTCGAAACTCTATGCCTGGGTGACGATACGTTTCATCGTCACAGTAAATGCGTTGAGTTTGATTGTCATTGACTATTGAATAAATATTTATTGATAAGCAAAATCTGACCTTAATTCATCAAGTATTGCATTTAATATTTATGCCTAGTAAGTATTATGAATAGTTCATAAACCATTGAGATATACATATTTTAATATTTATTAATATATATTATACTGTCAAAAAAAAATAATCTTGTATTTGCGATGTAGAAATTATGTCACCTAATAATTATTATAATAGTCAATAGATGTTGCAGTAAAAGTATAATATATAGTATAATATAAATGGCCGGAAAGTGAGTGAATTAAGAAGATACCTAAATATATTATACTCAACGATAGGTATTGACGTATCGTAAAGCATTGTATTATTTTGTTATGTTACCACCGCCGACCGCTGTCCATTTACCAACATGCAGACGTAGGTATATTATGTAAATAAATATAGATTTGAACATATACATCTGCTAAAACTGCGCAGTCACCGGGAACTGGTCAGGGCTTCTTTTAGTGCACTTGTACTAAAAAATGTGATAAAAAGCGGTGCCTTTGTAGAAAAAATAAGTACTGTGTAACTCTGATTGCCACTATTGCCTTGCGTGTATATATAAATAATTAATTAAATTAAAAAAAAATAAAATATTATAATAATATACTTTAAATTTATGTATTTTATACTTAAATGTATACCAAACTAAAATTGTATAGAATAACTAGATATGAAACAACTAGTTAAAGTATAATTGTCATGTATGATTAACATTCGTAGGTACTTCATGAACTACCTATGGTTATTTTATAAAATAACGGAATTCAATATTTTCACTAATTCACTATAACATAATATACAATATATAGGTATAATATATACGTCACAAGCGATCGACTTATAACGAATAATATTGGGAGACGACAGTATAACGTAGTGTTCGGCTGCATAGTAGTTGCGGTCACGCCATTTATAGGTTATAAAACAGTTGCGGTGTATGCAATTGTAGGTAATAATATCTAGGTCATGGTCACGTCAAAGACTGGGATAGTCGAATTGCACTTTTTACCTAAATAAAATGGTCGAATTGCATTTGACTAAAAAAAGGTATTATAGCCTATAGGTATAATGATTGAACTGTAATCGGGTTAAAAAATATGTTAATTTAAACCATGTAAAACACTGTTTTCCCTTCCGCTTAAAATACAACCATTGGCATACCCACTAATTATTATTTACTGAAATTATTTTTTGTCGGAATTATAAGAAAGCGTGTTCAGAAATCATTTATTAATCTTTTGTTTTTAATCAAAAACCAAAATGTTTTATCATACGTGCATAAATCGAGAATTATTCAAAAAAATATAAGACGTTTCAAATAGCATAAATATACGTAAGTATAATTTTTTGAAATTTATAGTATGGCTTGTAAATGATTCAATTAATATTTTTGTGAAAATTTTAAATCCCTATACAGATGGTCTATATTATAATATAGATTATTGCATTACATTTTTAAATACAACCAAAAAAACTAAAATCGATCTTTCCAAAAATTGATTTTTTCGTATTAACGATATATATATGATAGATATTTTTCGATAAACATTAAATATATAAGTTACATTAAATGTTTGATTACGATAAAAAAGTATTGCATAATAGTTTAACTTTAAAAATAGGTAATGCAGTATTAATATTAACAGACAATAGTTAATATTTTAAACGTATTATAATTTAATATATATCCAACGGTTAGGTATACTGTCGCCACTCGCCAGCATAGAAGAAAACAAGCTCCCCTAATACCAAAACCTACCATGATATTATTGTTACAGACAAATCTGGACTCTGGAGTTAAAGTTACGAAACAACCTACTTATTGAATTGCTTTACATGTGGTGGACTGCGATAAATACACGCCTGTGTCCAATTCTGAATTCATATAGTGCACAATGCACAAATATTTACACTATATAATACGGCGTATAACATTTTTGATTTCTTGAAAACGTGTGCGAACAACAAACGTATAGTGGACCGGACCGGATACGAATATTTTTGTACCGTGGCAATTGTAAGGGAAGAGCTCGTAAAAGCATTAATTGTCTCAGTCAGTGTTTCTCAACCTTTGTATTTTGGCGACACACTATTAAAAATTTTCATACTTTGTGACACACACAAAAAAAATAAGAATAATAACTATTAATTTTTGTAAATATTATATAGTGTCAACAAGGTTCGTACATACTTCCTGCGACACGTTTGAATTTACCCGACGACACACCGGTTTAGAAACACTGGTCTATGTCAGACGTACAAGTACGTAACATAATAAATTTACGTTCAGCAGATCACGTTTAACTCCGTTAGTTTAAACATTAGAGTGAATCGACTTAATATTATGAAACTTGATGGTAGTCGTGTTTGTATGTTGGTTTTTTTATGATGGTTTAATTGTTTAGCAAGTTATGCATATATGGTATATAATAATATTAATATAGCGTAAATTAAACGTGAATAATCGTAAAAAAAACAACAAACTAACACAGATAATATTCTTACCATCAGGCATCAAGTTTCATATTAGGGCAATACACTAAAATTTTTAAACTAACGGAGTTAAACATGATCTGCTGAGCGTAAATATGCTGTTACGTACTTGTAAGATGGAGGCAATTGTTGCTTATACGAGCTCTTCCCTTACAATCGCCACGGTACAAAAAATAAATTTTTTTTATTGCTTACTCGAAAACGAATCATTGTAAATACTTGAAATTTTCATTAAATATTTGTATTAGAATTATCTATTTACGATTAAATTTTCAAAACAATTTGACTTTTATTAAGCTATTTATAAATAATTGAAATTTTCGGTTTTTCTAAATTTTTGTTGATAAGTATTTACAGTACAAATGTTTACAAAATAATACGTCAAATTGCGAAAATTTGCAATAAATTTTGAAATTGAAAATTCGTAAAATTGTTGTGTAATATCCTAAGGTTCTCCATAATATTTTCATAACATTTCTTCAAATAACTGTAAAAAAAACTCCGGCGTCAATATAGAAAAAAAATTTATGAGCATATGAAATTTAATTTTTTACGAAATCGGGTAAAATAACAACATATCCTAGAATGATTTAAAATATTTGTTGTTATTCAAAAAGTTTAAGTCGTAGAAACTTTTACCAGTACTTAAACCACTCATTTTATGTAGGTAATATAAAGTCAAAAAATTTACTTTTAAAGTTTTAAAGCACGTGTTATGTAAAAACAACCGGCACTTTCAAAACACGAACGCTGATAATAGCAAAAGCAAAATAAGATAATACACTTTTTACAGTACGACCATTCCATAAGATATATTGATTTTACGATTAACATCTAGTTAATTAACTGGCACATCCATTTCATTTGATAAACAGTGCACTATTTAACTGGCATTTTAAACGATAGTTAAATTAATCTGATGGTTAACTATAACTATAACTATAACTGGCAGTTATTATGCCAATTGAAAAACCGGTCCTTACTCTATTTAATTTTGAATTTTAAAATGTACAATATAGGGTTGTCGGTGGATGTTCACGCTTGGAGCGTTAGTAGTTCGTCTTCTATCGTCGTTCGGCTGAAATCAGAACGTTCGCGCGTCACTTTTGTTTTTTGTTTTGTTATAGGGCCGTTGAGTAACCTGTACAATATATTTCAATCGTGGGCATTGCATGAAATATTATATTGTGGTCGTGTTGATACACCATGTCGTGACATACCGAGCCGTGTCACAATTTTATGCCGTCGTTCAGACCGTCGGTCACCCCACAAAATGATATTAGGTTAACAGGGGTTCATAAGACTCGCGACGGTGGCAAACGGCATAGCGGAACGGTGAACCGCGCCGATCGGTGGCGGCGCGCGACCCACATGAACGTTACGGCGGCGCTAGTCATTTGTCGCATAGGTCCCTGGTACCTAAATCCACTTTTGTACTACGACTAACAAGGTCAGATAATAATAATAGTAATAATAATAATAATAATAATAGCGAGACAACAGACGATATTATCGAAGATATATAGTAGAGCAGGCACCGGAAACCCGCGGCCCGCGACCAACTTTATGCTGCGGCCCACTAAATATATTTCATGATTATCTTAAATCACTATAAATTAAATTTAAACATGACTTTAATATAACAATGTGCACATCTCATGACATAAGACGTAATCTAATCAGTAATCTAATGCAGTATAGAGGTATCAGAATTCGGACCGAGCATCGTCCGGACTAAAACGGTCGGGTATGGTCGGGTAAAAAATAAAAATGTTTATTTCAAAACGGAACATTGCTTAGCAATGAGTTTTGAGTTATTGAGTATTTACATAGGTACATTTAAAAATTTATTTATTTTTAAATTTTCAATTATAAAAATCAATAGTTTATATTCTACATTTTTACCAAACTTTAATCGGTAATTACTAAACTAATTATATTTTAAGAATATATATTAAACATCGAGAATATTAATAAATTATATTTTAAATAATAAATATTTTCTTATACTTTTAATATTTTTATGCAAAATTATATACATTTTTAATTAGAAATACTCGTATTATTTATAACCAATAATAGTTCATAAATAGAAATTAAAATTCTAACTTTTCTGTAAATTTTTAATTATGTATACTTTACAATATGATTGTGTGGTATGAAGTGTGGTAATACGAATATGTTGCTAAGGCATGAAGAAAAATAAGAAAAATTCGGTTGCCGTAAATTGCTGCATGCAGTATTGCAAAATATGCTACAATGTTACCACTACCGCAGTAAAGTATGGTCCCGATTTAAATAAATAAATTATTCAATCATATATTTATTTTATATCTCACTAAATTAAAAAAAAATTACAATTTGATTGCAGTGCATTATTTTTATGCAATTTATTTCTAAAATTCTTTTCACAACATCTTTTTATACTTATTTGAAGTTTTTTCGTTTTCTTTGTTAGCCAGATAATACATTTCAATAATATAGTATAAAGTCATCTGCTCTTTTAACAACTTAAATCAGGGAACTTATTAATTTAAAATTAATATTTTGTTATTGTCATTTTCGAATGTTAACATACTATGAACATGCATGATATACATAGTGCATTGTAAATATAATTTCATTTCTTTTTATAATTTTAGTTTTAAGTTGATCGTACTGAATTCAATCTACGGATTTTTAAATGTTATATGGTTGTGATCGTTATAGAAATCGACATTATTTGTACAATGTATGCCATCCGATAGTCGATACCTATGGCCTGTACATTTTTCGTGTACAACTATACAGTACATTACAAGAGGATGGCTATTATAAAACGGGTCACTATATATATATGGTACTACTACAATGCTAATCCTGGTTGTGTTATGTTACTTGACCCATACATACGTATTGTATTTTATTAAGTTTTTACTTTCGTTGTACTCATATCTACCACCTACGTCAATCTACTGATTCGTATTCTGTACAATTCTTAATGTATGAGCGTCACACCCGCATGTATACAAGTACGTAACATAATAGCAAATTTACGATCAGCAGATCACATTTAGCATTTAGCTCATTTAGTTTAATAATTACAGTAATTCGACCTATTATGAAACTTGATGGTAAAAACATCATCTGTAATTGTGTGTTGGACTTTAACGATTATTCAGTTTTTAAGTAAGTTATGTGCATTTTTAATTTACGCTATATAATATACGCATAATAACTTGCTAAGAAATTAAACTATCGTAAAAATCTAACATACAAACACAGATGATGTTATTACCATCAAGTTTCATAATAGGTCTAATCAATCTAATTTGTTGGCGCCGGGTCCGATCCTACTTTTGGAAATTCGCGGTTATCGGACACGACTCGCGAGGTGTTGGAACAAATGACAACGAACCAAATATAATGTCACAAAATAAAATATATAATAATAATTGATATGTAAATTAATTGCGAATCTTCAATATATATATATATAATAATAAATATACGACACTGTCGCAAAGTGTCACAAATAAATATAATATTAGACTATAACACGGGGCCCCAAAATAATGACAATAATAACATATAAATAATATAAAATATAAATATGGAATATTAAATCACCTTTAAGGTAAATAATGGTATACAATATAACAAAAAAATCATAGACCTGAGTATCCGGTAGTGGTGTCGATCATCTGATCCAAATTGATTATCTTCACTGGTGTGGTAGATGATTAGGACCAGCTTGACGACGTAGCACATAAAGTGATATAATATGTATAAATATAATATATAATTATATATATAAATACAGTCGCGACGCTTACTGTATATATATATATATTACGACGACCGAAAATATTACTTGGCCGATAAACGCATGAAATAAACGCTTTCACACGTTGAATGTCAGATGGTGACGTACAAAATGACAATTATATTCGGTCGCACACGACGCCACAATAATAAATGGAAAAAAAATGTAAGTTTATATAAACGCCGGCTTAGACGTGGTAATAAGCACGTGGTTTTATGCCACCGGGCACACACGTATAAAAAGGTGTCGGGCCTACCGCGACAACAACACAGGTCGACCGGTTTCGACGACAGTCAGAAAAGGTGTGTAAATATGGCGTGACAAAGTTGACGCGTCAACCGGGACGGCGGCGACAAGTTCGCGGCGATCACAGCTTGACCACTCGGGAGGGAGAATGAACAAGTGTGATGACCGGACTGTCACTTGCGTCGCGATGGCCTTTGACCCGGCTGAAACGCGCCAAAAGGATCGGTGTTCGAACATAATTATTAAACTGAAGGAGTTAAACGTGATCTGTTGAGCGTAGATTTGCTATGTTGCTTGTAAGACGGGGACAACACATGCAGGTGTTCGGTGTTGCGTCCTCTTAAATCACAAATTTCGGTATCAGGATCACATTCGTAAAATGCAATTTGCTATTATACGTCAACCACTGTGTCGTCTGTAATTCACAATGACTTTAACGCAATGTTCGATTTATATGTATAGAATAAATGTGATTATTTTAATTTCCACGAGCCTTCCATAATATATCGGTTTAGAGCAGATAAAAGTGATCTAAAAGTGAATAAAATGTTTATTTAATTCAGTTAATCACACTGGTATTATGATAACAATATTGTTAAAGTGTTGGACACTACACTACAGCCAACGCCGGGATGATCGTTCTGCTATTAATTATTATGTCATATGTTATGGATGTGGTCCTAGTACAATAATATTATATACCATCCGATACCTTTTTTTTCAGTTTATAACCGACGACGCCGCGGGAACAGCTTTCGCATTACTTCCGCGGGACGCTATCCGATACCTACGGCGCGGCGCCAACGACTAACCCATGGCCTGTCGTGATAAATGGTTTTGCAGTTCAAATAATATAATAGAATTATTGTACATACACATTGTTCGTGTACAACTAGAGTACATTACAAGAGAATGGCTATTATAAAACGGGTCACTATATGTTCCTGTTACAATGCTAATTCTGGTTGTGTTATGTTACTTGGCCCACACATTCGTATTGTATTTTATTAAGTTTTTTTTTCGTTTATAAATTTAAAAAACGCATTCCTATGACTTTTCAAAAAAGGAATAGACGGTGGTAGATTTTGCTGGCTCCGTATATTATTTATTATACAAGTGTAAAATAAAAAGGTACACATACCTACCACTTACTGATTTTTATTCTGTAGACCGGGATGATCGTTCTGCTATTAAGTGTTACATATCTTATGCATGTGGTATTGTGGTCTTTGTACCGAATATAGCGTTATAAGTCACCCTTCTAAATAACACCACCTATATAGGACATAGGTATATTAGCAGTATAATTTGACCGATTGGCCACTACAATAATTTAATATACGATAATTGGATACCAGATTTAAAAGAAAAATGCAACTATATCACGTAGAAAAGACGTGTATTTACTGTATTTAGTTCATTAGTTGTTTAAAAAAATAAAAAATTTAAAACAATTGACGACTGTGTAGTGTGTATATTAATAAAAACGTTTGCGATTAGCAGACAAGTAAGCAATAATATATTATAAATAAAATAATAATAATAATCTTTATTGAGGTAAAAATGTATTCCAATTTAGAATATAGATAATATTTACAGTGACATTAGTACAAAGTCATAATTAATAGAACAAATAAATTTTTGTATTATTAATGATAATAATTGGTCGTTTGTTAAATATAATTATACTAAAA
Source organism: Rhopalosiphum padi (assembly GCF_020882245.1). Classification (NCBI taxonomy): domain Eukaryota; kingdom Metazoa; phylum Arthropoda; class Insecta; order Hemiptera; family Aphididae; genus Rhopalosiphum; species Rhopalosiphum padi. The sequence continues at coordinate 18,501,673 of NC_083599.1, forward strand.
AATAAATAAGTGATTAGCTCATACGGTTTGTAACCTTGTAGGTATACAGCGTGATTCTTTTATCATGAACCACTCATTATTTCAAAAAGTATTCATATTTTTGAAAACATTTTTTACATAGCTTTAAGTTGTTAAAAAACAACGTTTTTATTAAAAAATTATATTTTTAAATATTTTTTATCCTTAAATTTTTTAGGTTTTTTACTTTTTGAATGACACCATAGTTTTATTTTATATTCCAAAACAGAATATTTTTCTGAATATTTTTATACATAAAAATCGAATTTAGGGCAAGTACTTTATGAGTTATAAGTACCTATTTAAAGTTTAGACAAGCGGAGTAGTGGTCAACATTTTGGTTATTGAATAAAAAATGATTAGGTAGTAATACAAGTTTTCTCATAAGCTGTTCTAACGGAAATCTCATTTCAATTTTAAATATTTATGATAAATTATTTAAACGTAATTTTATTATGATTCCAAAAAAATTGTTCTTACAGAGGCCTTTCTTGTCACTACGTATATTATATTATTTACTTGACAGTTTTAAAATATTTATGATAATAGCAATCTGTAGCAATATAAATATAAAATATAATATCTTTTATAATATAGGTTGAAAGTACATTTTCGCTCAGAATTATTTTTTTATTCAACGGTAACAATGGTTAACATTTAATTAAAATTTAACACAATATCAGCTATTAGTCAACAATCATTATCGTGACCTATTCAATGATAAGATATACCAAGAAAAAACAGCCGATTAAAGACCATGGTCCTTTTTTTTAACTATATATTTTATGACTAATTCAAACAAAAGTTGTATGTGTAATTGTGTAAACAATGAATCCTCAATACAGAGCCATTATGCTATCTTAATCGTTATTTAAGTGTGTCATCTATATCGTTCATAGAAATAATGTTATCCGATGACATTTTAGACTGATGTATTATTTTAATATATCAGTCTGATAAATCATTTAAATGATTATTAAAATTAATTGTTATGGATATTGGCGTTATTTTTATTATGATATATTATAATTAAAAAGAAATAGTTTGGACCACCTAGTATATTTTAAAGTTGAGATTTCGATATAATATTTCTACTGAGTATTTGACCACCCGGCACCCTCTTACACCACGGAACAGGCAAGAGTTTTATTACCTATATTTTTAAAGTATGTTACATCAACAGTTGAGATTTTGTAGTTACGGCTAAAACTCTTGGAGAGTAGTATAACCAGGAGAGAGAGGGACATCATCATGCCCTTGGTTCATTGTGAACGGCCATTTATATATTTCATAAAATGATAGATTTAAAATAGAAAATTTTAATTGTATTCACGGTTTTTTTGTGCAAATAGGTTAGATAATCAATTTATAAGTAATTTAAAATGACTATTTGATTACGTTTGCTTGAATCCAAAAATGTTTAGCTCCACAAACTATAAACAAATAAATACCTGCAGATCCACTTTAATTTAATTTAATTATATTACAAATACTTTTAAATACACAATCACACATTTTTAACTGAAGACTAACAACCTCCTAAATAAGAACACGAACTAAATTTAAACCGAGATTTATTTCATTTTTTGATATATACAATAATTTTAAAACATTTAATAATTGTTTACTTGTTTAAGGTATGTTTTCACTTTTCAATGTAGTACATAATATAGTTCAAAATTGGTTGTTTTTATTTTAACAGTATATAGCAAACAAATAATATTGTATATAATATTGTATTTATTGTATTGCGTTGATAATAGTAATAAATATAGAATGAAATTTTAATATGTAGGTATTAAGAAACTGTAATTGATACTATTGGAATGAGTTCTAATGGACTTTCTAAACTTTTGCTTTAAAATTAAACTATAAACTTGCGGCCAACATTTAAATTACATACTCATTGTGGTCAACAAACAAAAATGATTTATTTGTTTACGGTACGTTTTCAGTGTGGTACATAAACATAATACAGTTCAACACTGGTTGTTTTAACAGTTTATAATAAACAAATAATATTGTATTAACGTTAGCCAATACCCACTACGTTACTTGTGATAGATCATTTTTAAAATTAAAACAAAGATAAGATAAACTCCTCGGCCGTGTCCTCTTGAGGTTTTAATAATAAACACATTATTTTTTCTCAAACATAAAAATTTTATAATATAGGTAGTATTTAAATGTTGATGTAACAATAAATATTAACCTACGTACGACGCCAGATAATGCATTATAATTGGTTATGTATGATCTCTTACTCCAAACACCATCGGCTATAAACGGCTATTTTAGGATGGCTAAGTTCATCTTCATTACCCCTGTCAATAGCTAGCCTTCCTTCTTCTTTACCTGCGTCTATCATTCCTTCCAATGCAATTCTATTCAAACACACTTATATGTAGTTCTTGATACTTTCTATTGGACATCATCGGCATGTTTATGTTTATTAAACGTCCTGAACTCATAAATTCTAATGTACCTAATTATTATTTTATTCATTATTCTGTAATTTTTAAGTTGATTTAACCCTTGTTACTTTCTCCGTAACATCATTACCAACGAGAAGCACCAATGCTTTAAATAATGATTTTTTTTAATTGATTAATTTATATTTTTCAAGTTCGCTAGACTATTTTTATAAATACCGGTATGTTTATATTTTGTAGTATTATGATAGTATATTAGATACATGTGTTGCCAATATTAATCTTTTTTTTCAATAGATTAAAATTCTTAATATATAGTAGGTGTTGGGTTAAGAGATACTTTATATTATTAGTTATATAATATATATAAGGTATACCTTTTACGGGTTAAAGTGGGGTGACATGTGCATTCTCTGTTGGCTGTTTTCTTCTATAAAGGCGTGTTTAATCAATATAATAATATAATCCGTAGGTCTAAATTCTAAACGGAACGAATATTTTATAATATTTGCATAGAAGTAAATGGATGGACAATAATAAATGTTGTTTTAGTTTTTCCAGTGCAAGTGATGGAAATTTCCTGATTGTGCCTAAACATATTTATAATACACATCACTACATAAACAGCATTATGACATTTCAGCATAGGTTTTTTGTAAAGAAATAATATATAACATTCTAGAAGACTTAATCCTTTGATTACTACATTAAAATATTTCAAATATAACTACTTCATAGCACACAATAATTTTATGAGCATTTAAAATCATAAAACCGTAAGTCAATATTACAGAATGATTGGTTGGTAACAGATTTATTAAATGGTGGAAGATTTACCTAATCATATTTCTATACAATGTGTAGGCATTTTAAATGATGTAAATAAAATAAGATTACCATAATTAACTGGTTAGCATATTAACTATAAAAATTGAATAAATTTTAATAAAATCTTTAATTTATTGTTAAAACTGTTATTGTATATAGATAAAGTATTGTAATTTAATAATTTGCTTTACATATTAATATGCATTTGTAACATATTTGGTGTTTAAAAAAAAGAAAAAGAAAAATAGAGGTAAATTGATGAGACAATATTTCCATCATAATTCATAAATGTTTACCGGATAATTAAATATATGAATCGTAAACATATGCATATAGTGTCTACATGTAATGTAAAATATAATAATCATTTTTATGGATTGTAGTTTAGTAGACAAGAATATTATTGCAATAGACATTAAAATATTAAGTTATGAGAATAAAACGTTATGGCCAAGGTTTTTGTTCATAATATTTACTAGGAAAATGTTACGACTGAAGACCTATTAATTAATAATATAATTACACTTCACAGAAAATTAGTATAACTTTATGACAGTTGACTAATATTTAAGGAAACAAAAATATAGCATTAAATGTTACATATAATATTATTGAAAGACATTTGATATTACAATATTATATTATTATGAATTTATGATATATTTACAGATACAAATATGATAAATTTAATTATTACAAGTGATTTTATATTAAAATTGTTTATATTATACACATTATGTTTGTGTATTATCACCTGTATAATATTTAAAATAAAGGATTTTTACAATTAAATAGTTTTAAAATCGGTTTTCATTAGAAATGTCCATTGTGTATTTCTAAAAATACAAACAAGAAATAATAAAAACAATAAAAAGTTACAAAAAATTGATTAATTTTTACCATCCTAAAAAATATGTATAAAAATAATAACTAAACAAATCTTTATAAAAAATTATTATAAATCAATGATAATTTTCTTGTAAATAATTAAGAGAACAATAATAGTGTTTTTAAAACATATGTTGAAAATCAAATTATAAAAACTTAATTTAATGATTAAATAGCGTCAAAAAACGATACAAAATAATAATAATAATAATAATTCCGGCAATACACCAGATACAGAACAGATACTAAACAAAAAAAAAATATTAATAATTAAGTTACAATTACACAAAAATAACCAAATGCATAAAAAAACAGAAAAATAAAAATAAACATTGTTTAAAAACTAATTATTAAGTCTAGGCACGTAATTGATTATATTACTTCAGTAACGTTTGATTTTAATAGTAGTTTGTAAAATATATCATATCATGATCATACACATTAACTCAATTGGTATTCGATTTCCAAGTCAGTTATTTAAAAGGAAAAATTTTGAAACATTTATAAAAATCGTAATAATATAGGAAATCAACAAATTTTTTAAATTATTATTTTAATATTTGAAAGTGATTCTACTAAAATAATATGTTCAACCGATTTATGAGAAATAATTATTCATAAGTTATGAATCATAACTGATCGAAAAAACTAGTTTTCTTTTTTTATTGTTAAATATCAATATATTTTAATTTAAAAACCCATGAACATGAAAAAATTATGAAATAATACTTCAACAATTTTCAGAATCTTGACTTTCGAACATCTACTTAGGTCTCAGACTATCGTGATTTGGCTTATAACTTGTCAAAGTATGATTATTAATTTTTTAATTGTTTAAGTTAAATGCATATTGACATTAATATAATATTACCAACATAAAAATATTTATTGATTAGACAAAATTTAGACATAAACATTTAAAGAAATATTAAGGTTGTAACAGAATTGTTGTTTTTCTTTTTATTCAGAGATTTAATAAAGACGACCAAATATTTTTTATATTTAATATTACTAAGGTTATCTTAAATTTAATATAATTTATAAATGTAGCTTATTAAATGTTACTATATTGATCAAAGTTCAAACCTACAATAAGTCTTCGCCGTTGAAAGCTAATTGTGCTTGTTAATATAAGTGTCGCGTTGTATAAAATAACATAACAGTTTAAGATTTTTTTAACATAACAGTTTTTTTTAAATTATGAATAGGTGTACAAATCTATGAAGTATCATAATTAGAAAATAAATAAAATAATTTTACAAATTAATTTCAATAATATAATTACCTTACGGCTTACATAATAAGATTATTAATCCACGATTTATAATAATGAAAATAACTAAAAAAAAAGTATACTAGACCAAAAATAATGTGAGCCAGTATTTAAATATTTAAAAGTAAGCAAACTAATAACTAATAAATTGAAAAAAATAGTGTAGTAATACTAATGTTTATGAGATAAATTTTAATTTATTTGATATTATATTATTATAAATACCTTAATTATATGAATGAAAAATAAATGTACATCAATTCTATACATCGATTATCTTAGTTTAACAATTAATTATAATAAGTTGAGGACAAATGAATGAAACAAGTTTGCCCCGTTTAATGATATGAATTACTACTAATAATCAAAACAATTACATTACAAGTATTACATTTTTATTTAAAATATAATATATACCTATATATATATATATATATATATATGTATAAATAAATAAATAGTCCCATTAAAAAAGCGTTTTAGGAAAATGTGCCTTCAACGCAATTAAATAACGGGATAGTAGAAAAAAGTGATTAGCTCTATCACACATGATCAGTTTCTTCCAGTCAAAACTGGGCAGTTGAAAGTTGTGTGCCCTATACGGTCACAATTAAGGCAAAATAAGTACAGAGAACTGAAAAAACACACGAATTTATATTAAATAAAATATACTGGAAATAAAACATATTTTAGTTTGTTTAAATAATAAATAATCTACTAGGCACTACAAACAAGGCTCTGCAATAGCGGCTATCATGTGTCTAAAAAGTCTCTCAAGCAGCCCTTCATAATTAGGGTGAGTGGGTTGTAGGCTGTAGCTGTTGGGTCTTGAGCATCCAGACCCCAGTATACACAAAAGACTCTTATTTTTTAACAAACTGATATTTGAAGTACAGAGCACTGTACTTCAAAATCACTATGCCATCACCATGTGGTATTGTGTAAGTGTAATTGTGTTATGTAGGTATTTTGGTAATACATACATAGTTAATCAGTTATATGTATTATAATATAATACATATAGTATATTTTTTATATAATACTATAATAGTAAATACACGCATTTTGTATGAAATGGGTAATTTTTTTGGGTTACTGAAATACAAGTAAGAGAGGAGGTACTATTTATTATATAAGTGAGCACTTGTAACATTTTTCAAGATAGCCTACCCTAAGGCTCTACATTATCATATTTATTTATTTTATTAAAATAAAAAACAAATCATTGTAAATACTTTAAATTTTCACCAAATTTTTATATTATTGTTATCTATTTACGATTAAATTTTCAAAATATTTTGACTTTTTTAAGCTATTATTTATAGAATTATAGACAATTGAAATTATCGATTTTTCTAAGTTTTTTTTTAAATGCCTATAAAAAAAAAATTGACATTCAAAAATATCTTTAAAATTTAATACAAGGTTTATTATAAGTTGTACTTATCGTAGTAAAAAAAATCAAATATCGTAAGTCACAATTTTTGTTTATAAGCATTTAAAGTCCAAATGTTTACAAAATATATCAAAACGCGAAAATTTGCAAGGAACTTTGAAGATGAAAATTTGTAAAATTTTTATGAAATGTAAAATTTTTATTTTTTTAGTTACTTTAAAAAAAATGTTAGCGTCAATATAGAAAAAAAATTATGACCGTATGAAATTTAATTTTTTACGAAATTGCATAAAATAACGATATACTTACTACAATTTAAATAAAGGTAATAATATAATATATCCTACTGAGTATCCTAGACCTAGACTGACAAATCAATTCCGTTCAGAATCGTACAATATATAAAATTCTAAAGTAAAATATGTTTGTTATATTAAACAATTAAAAAAGTATAAAAATAATAAAATATCTATTATATTAATTTAGTATTCACAGTTGAATGTGAATGTGATTTAGTAAAAATCATATTCTTTAAAAATGTTCAAATTCATATTTTTGATAGTAAATAAAATTAACCAAATATTACCAATTTTGTGCACTTTTTTCGTCTTACTGGTCACGTTACTATGTCACGTTATGCGGGAGATGTGCGCCGCCGGACAAAAACCGGTCGCCACCTGGGATATTCTCTTTGGAATGGAGTATAATATTATATGTACTTTATAGTTTATACTGCTACCTACTACCACCTCTTTGAATAATACATTATTAAATAATGTCACAACTAGGATTCGGATTTCAATGCATTTGTATATTTTTTCTACAATTCGGACAGGGTACTTTCCAAACTAAAAGTGTAATTCAAATACTAAACTAATGTAAAGCATATCTTTTATTTTCCAAGAAATATGGGATAAAAAAACTGATAGTTTTCAATATTATAACTTATTTTTTTCATCCTCTGGTCAAATTATCTTTTATATTGTCATCATCAACTGAGTTTGTAAAGGACGAGTCTTGACTATCTTAATAATTACAAACTAATATTAATTATTAATTTTTATTTAAGTATATTTATGTCTGCATTAAAATCCAGTCCCTAGTTATTACATTTAAAAATGAATAAGTATTGATTGAAGAAATATTTATTTATTATCACAATGGATAAATATTCCAAACAAACATAATACATGCATATATTATAGATATGATCAATGTATAAAAGCAATGTAAAATTTGTGGTATAATAATAAAAAATTAGAAATCTTACTCCATTTGTGCAAATTTCAAAATTATCCTCCTTTCAAATGAGTAGTATCTGTTAAGACTTGACTATCAAGATTATAATAATACTATTAAAATTCTTTCTAGTAAATTAATAAAAAAAATTTTAATTATCTTAGTAATTTGTACATAACTAGATATACCAAAATAACTACTTATTCAAAATCTAAGCATAGCTAATTTTAATCTAATTATTTTAAAATAGTACATGGTAATACCTGTCCAAGTGGTTAGCAAACAATCCATTAAATCTATGTCTACCAATTGCATCGCCTACACGTATTGGATCTAATAATGCTTCTTCCAGAGCAATACCCCGTTCAGCAGCATCTTGTTCTAGTTCATCCCATAATTCTACACCTAATGCTCGACGCATGTATGGGTATCTATGGTTTATTATCGCATTATGTCTTGGGTTTCTATTAACCTCCACTATTAATATTAATTATTATTATATCATCAACAAATATTACTTAATAATATACTATATTAAAAATACAATTTATTACCTTTATTATTATTACGTTCAACTTTTAAAGTTTCCCGCCTCGTTTTTATTTCAGATGATAAATATTCTGATATTTTGTCCAAATAGGTATCTAAAGTTAGACAGTGTGATTTATCTTTAACGATAACTCGACATATTGGGCAGTGATTAACTTCTCGAGTCCATGACTCTATGCATTCAAGACAAAATGTATGAGAGCAATTTAGTACAGTTGGCTGTAAAAAAAATTTATTTTTCTATTAATAATGAATAACAATTACAACTGATAGACAAATAAAAATGCCTAATTTATATCTAATGATAATATTTTAATGAATTTTATAAAATTATATGTATAGATTTAACTATTATTTGTAATATAAGGGTGCAATATTATTAAATTTAAAGGTATTAATATTATCCAACCACAAACGATTTTTATATTTATAAAATGTAAATAGTTTATTAGGGCTCCGAATAATACTCTTACCTTAAAATTTACAAATTGATAATAGTTCAATTTGCCATAAACCAAAAAATAACAGATTAGAAGCTCCCTGCCCTCCCCATCCTACCCTCTCACCGGTATTGATAACAATCACTTAAATAAATAATAACAAATTTAAAAATTTATAAATAAGTGATTTAAATATGTTAATTAAAAAAGTTTAAGACTATAAGTAATAAAAATATAAAATTTAGTTAATTATTAATAGGGCTCGGATTTTAAAGCAAATGCTTCTTTTTATATATTTAAGATAAAAATCTAATTTTTATACATAATTCGTTTCACGTTAATCTGATTCGAAATAAACGAATTTATTTTTGCTTTTTTTAATATAAATGCTTTTTTTGCTTTTTTATTGCTTTCTTATAGCTGTGTAAGTTTATTTGTTTGTTACGCTATAGTAATTAGAAAAATGTTGATATAATTTATAAGAAATGTCAAAACCCGTAATAAATTATTATATAAAAGTGTTTATTTACTTAATAAGAAATGTGAAAACCCGCAATAATGACCGTGACCGTACCATTAGTGCGAAACGTCATTAAATGTAATGATTGAAATGTATAGATTATCGATCTACAGATAGCTTATGGGTCGATAGCTTATCGACTATTGCATATAGTTTGTAGATTTTAGTTTTTATTCAGTTTTATAAAATTATAACCTAATTCGTGTTAATTTTTAGTCGTGCATTTTTTTTGCTTTTTTTAAACAATTTTATGCTTTTTTTGTTATTTATTATGCTTTAAAATCCGAGCCCTAATTATTAACTATTTTATTTAGTGATATTACCTCGATGAACACTTCGTAACATATATTACATTTTAGATCATTTTCAATGCATTGTTCCATTTGATCTCGCATACAAGATAAATTATTGTCATTAATACGCAGCTGTTGACGAAGTGATATAACTGCATTTTCAGCTTCTTTTAATTTTTTTGTAGTTTCTACTAACAAACTATCAGGAGTATCTTCTATCGTCTCCCAAGTATAATTATCTGAAAGCAATTTTTCAAAAATTATTTAATAACGTGTTTATGTAGGAAAAAAAATATAATTACTTTGTAAGATCCACTTATCTTGGGTTGCTGTTTTATTAGTTTCCGCCATTTCCGGTGATCTTAAATTAATATAATTTATTAGCTAAAATAAAAATAGGTAAATAAAAAAATATATATCATACTTATTTGCTGTATTGGGAAGAACTTGATTTATTTGTCTAGGTCTAGATGCACTAGTACTTGGTGAAGCTGTTATTGGAGTAGTTGCTCTCCTTTCCGCCATAAGAAAACTGATTTCATCATGATCAGAGGATTCCGCTATAAAAATAAATATAGAGCACTATAGAACTATATACTACCTATTATAGAAGCCAGAAGGTACAAATGTATGAATAAGGTTAAAATATTTTCAAACTTCTTAAAATTAGTTTATCTTCATATGAGTTTCTATTTTTTTAAATATACCTACTAGATACAATACCATAAGAATACTTGTGGCGGAATTTAATGACTGTAATTTGGAATTAATTATATTATATTTTTGATTAATTAACCTTTAATTTACTGATCCAATTTTATAGTAATTTTAAAATATATACTTGGATACATACGATAGAGCAGTGGTTCTCAATCTTTTTAGTATCGCGACCTAATTTACCCCGAAAAATCTTTCGCGAACCACATTGTTTCATTCACTTTTCAAAAAGTAGTTATAAAAAACAAAATTTGTATTTATAAATATGTATAAATTTGTAATGTATATTTAGTATTTTATATTGTGTTGCCGATCTAAACAATAAATTTATTATTATTTTTAATATTTTTTTATATATTTGCAAAAGAAAGCATTTTTATACTCGGTTAATATGTTATTTTAATCTTACTATAAAATAATTCATTAATTTTTTTCAATAAAATAATATGTTTGTATACTGTTTTTATATTTATACAAATATATAATGTTATAAGTACCTATGTTGTTTAATAAAATTTTTATATTTGTACACAAGCCAGAAGAGTCCCAATAAAGTCTAATTTCAAGTCTTAAAAAACTTATCTCAAACTAAAGTTGGTATAATATTATATTATAAGTAGGACTGAGTATGAGTATGAGTATTAATTTTTTAAATTTAAAATGTTGTATTATTATTTATTACATTCAATAATTATAGTTAATTTGAATTTACTTCAACTTCATAGAAAATATGGATATATTAAAACATTTAACCTATCTATTAATTAGGTAGGTATCACTTCACATAATCACATGCATTGTTTTATATTTATTATTTATATAAGGTGAAAATAAAAAGTTTATTAAATACAGTTGTATTTAATTCAGACAAAATGTCCAAAATCTAGAAATTAGTCTTAAAAAATGGGCTAGATATAAAAAATTAATTTAACTTATAACTTTAAATATATTAATATTTATACCGAAAAGCAAATGGCCAAGTGACATATATAAAAATTATCATCATGACGAATTTTACGAGAGGAACCCGCACAACATGTAACACACAGTGCGTTGTCGTCGGACAGGGATAGAACGTGAATGGTGGATCATTTACCTTGAATCTGAAAAGGGCTATCAGAGCGGATGGATCCCAGATCGTGAGAGTTCCAGCAACTGTTGCCAAATCGACATGATCCCCTCGTGAAATACAAACATACTGAAGAAGACATGGTGAACGTATAATATTCGTAAGCTGTTGTGGCGTTTATCTGTAAGTCCTCGTAACGTCGCTGCTAAAGTTTATGGTGAAGTCTTTGTCGTCCAACTGCAATATTGTGTAGATGCTAAAACGAAAGAAAAGGTTATCAGAAAAAAACAAAATCGTATTGAGAAACATGCGCGTTAAGTTAGCTAAATATTCGAGATTTGACCGTAATCATTTCGCTGATGGAAGGGGGGTGGTCGCGAGGCGGATAGACGACCGTAGCCCATTCGGCTCCCGTTTTAAAAAAAGGTAATTACCCAAACGACTCCCGTCAAAAAAGGTTTTACGAACAGGTAATTACTCAAACGGCTCCGGTTTTTTACAACACAAATTCTTTCCCACTTCATACAGACTTAGGACTATCTCAAAAGAGGTGTGGTTAAAAATTTATTGGTGAACACTAAGTAAATTATAAAAAAATGTATAAAAATTATATAAAAAAGCATATTATATTATTGCGTTATTGTGAATTAAATTAAGAATAAGTTAAAAAAAATGTAAAACGTGTGTGTATATAATATAATAAAATTTAAATTATTGGTAAATTTTTTTGGCACAATTTTTTTATAAACTCAATGCGTATTATTTTGTTTAATGAAAACTCGTCGATTATTTGCGCAATGAACTCCTGTTTTTTTTTTTTATAAAATTTGTTTACTTATACCAGAGACTTTCGGCGGCGTAGGTCGAAAAGGAAAATAAGAAAATTAAGAGAATGATTGCACCGATTAAACGCGGAAAATCTTACAGCGGTTTGTTTTAAAATGGATATGCGACACATACACCAAACGGCAGACGGAAAAGAGACGAGTGACTGACGACCGTCGACTGATCAGTAGTGGTGAAGACGAAACGCAGCGCACAGTGCTGGATGAAACCTGTCTGCACTCTGCAGGAATGCCAGGAATTCGTAATACGGAAAGGGCCGTTGAGCGCATGCGCGCTTGACACGAGCAGCGGAGACGATTGCAACTCTCTGCGGTTTTGGAAGTGGGGGCTAAATATTTAGCCATGGTGGGTATGGTCTGTGGGAACGTGTTTTTTGTCAACAAATTATTTTTTAATTTACTAATTAATTTTTAAATAGTTAAAATGCCTAAAACCCCAATTTCAAAACTGGCATCAATTAGAAAGTGGATTGAGTCATACAATAATTCTGGTTAATTTTTCAAAATTTTATAAAATACAAAAAATTTTTGTCAGCATTGTCAAAAACCGATAACAGTTGAAAAATTTCCAACCATGAAAATATGTTAAAAATAAACTATTTAAATAAATGTTATATTATTGATACTTTACAAAATATTCGAAAATATATAGGCAGCTCATACATTATACTCAGATAGACAAATAGGGACTTATAAATTACCTGCAGAACATAAAAACACAATCCGTGCAATCGTGAAATACGGACAAGATTACTTAGAACAGCACTTTTTGATTATAAAACCCTTGAATTTTAAAAATAAATAGTAATCGATTTAACTGTCCAACTTCCTCGAAATAATAACCATAACATAACGGAGTAAATAGTCGAATTTAATTTTCGCTAAGATGATAACTGAATAAATATTATAATATAAAATTATTTTATGGCTTTCTTGCAAATAACTATGTCCTTTACAGTACGACAGAAAAATAATAAGTACCACGCTTAAAATAAAAGTAATACAACACCATGTTGGATCATTATTATTCAAAGGAATATAATAATACTTCTGAAAGGTTAATACATAGATTTGTCTAAATATTGTCTCAAATAAATTAAATTAAAAAAACATTTTAAGTGGGTACAATAATATTAAAATATTTAACGGATCATGTCAAACCTTCAAAAACATTATCCTCCGTAATATTTCTAATAAACTAATATTTATGACAATATTACCAGAAAATCATACGAATGAGTTCTCTATAATATTACGCCGATATCCTCTTAAAACATATAAATAAAACGAATAACATACCTTTAACGATGAAAACTTCGGCGATGGACAAAAATGAAGTACAAGTGTCAAAGAGTACGACACGAAAACGACTGACTGGTGAAAACGAAACACAGTCGCAGAGCACGGTGCTGGATGGAAACGGTCTGCAGGAATGTCAGGAATTCGTAATACGGAAAGGGCCGTTGAGCGCATGCGCGCTCGACACGAGCAGGGGAGACGATTGCAACTCTCTGCGGTTTTGGAAGTGGGCACGGTCCACGGGGATGAACCATGAACCGGATGTAAACAAAATGTATTAAGGAGCCGCTACATTGGTATTTGTTTTCTCTGTCTATCTCCCACATAATTTAGGAACAAAGATACTCCGTATTTCCACAATTACGACTCTGGTTCAGTTTAGGGCAAAAGCACCTATGATATATTTTATAAAGAAGAGTATTTCCTGTACATTGACCGGATAGATTTTTAATATTTATAATTTTGAATCAATTATTAATGGTTAAAAATAATCGAAATTATTTTAAATTAAAACATACTTATATTTATAAAAAATGTAAATATTAAAAATCTATCCAGTCAATGCATAGGAAATACTCTTCTTTATAAAATATATAATAGGTGCTTTTGCTTTAAACTGAAACCAGAGAGTCGTAATCGTGGAAATACAGAGTATCTTTATTCCTATATAATGTGGGAGATAGACATTAGACAGAGAAAACAAATGCTGGTGTAGCGGTCCCTTAACACAAAACCATAAAAACATTAAAAAAATGCAAAACCGATACGTTAGTACATTACCTTTAAAAATATTATTGTCTATGATTCATCATACTTCAATACTAATGAAAAATTGTATAATACGTATGTACTTGAATATTTCATAATAGTTATTTTGAATTAAGTATTTCAAATGCTATTAAATTACCGTTCATTCATTACATTTATGACCTTATGACGTTACACCTATTAAAAATTCTACTAATATAATAAAGTAATATGGTAGGTATAATAGAAATTAAAAACAACTTAAAAATACTTTAAGGTATTTACAGAAAGATTTTATTAAATTTTGCATCGTATATTATACATTATGATTAATATTTATTGTATACATATATATTAAATTATTATATTATTATAATAATTAAATACTATTATTATAACAATTGTAGTACTTTAGGAAACAGTTATAATAACTTACCGTAATATGAATAGTGAAAATAATTAAAAGCGTTATAAGTCTATCATGAAATATACGCGATAATATTTGCGATTACCAACCGAATATGCTCATAATTGTTTTTCCTAAACAAGTAAATAATGATACGATTATTATTAATAATAACGATTTTTTATGAACGTTACGTGTATTATTACCAGTTATAAATAACTACAAAAATTTAAATATTTTTCAAATTTATCAAAATAAAAGCTTTTTAAAATCTGGTTGAATGTTAAAATTTTTATAAATTTTTAACTAAAATATTACTTGCAAATTTTTGTGATTTCGACAAATTTCGTCAAAACTCTAATATACATAAAACTAAAAAAAATCAAATTACAAGTTCTCATTATTTAACATTCTTTTAATTATATACTTATACAACATAGTTAATATTGTTTAAAGGTGTATACAATATATACAATAATTGGTAAATCATTGCATTATATTCATATTTATTTAATCCAATCATATATTTTAAAAATTTCATAGTGTATAGTAAGTAGTATTATGGTAGTTATAATAAAAAAAAGTTGCAAGTCCCTGCGACTATTTCATAGTGCATTATAAATATAATTTCATTTCTTTTTATAATTTTAGTTTAAGTTGGTCGTACTGAATTCAATCTACGGATTTTTAAATGTTATATGGTTGTGATCGTTATAGAAATCGACATTATTTGTACAATGTATGCCATCCGATAGTCGATACCTTCGGCGCCGACAACCGACCTATGGCATGTACATTTTTCGTGTACAACTATACAGTACATTACAAGAGGATGGCTATTATAAAACGGGTCACTATATATATATGGTACTGCTACAATGCTAATCCTGGTTGTGTTATGTTACTTGACCCCTACATACGTATTGTATTTTATTAAATTTTTATTTTCGTTGTGCTCATTCCTACCACCTACGTCGATCTACTGATTCGTATTCTGTACAATTCTTAATGTATGAGCGTCACACCCGCATGTATACAAGTATGTAACATAATAGCAAATTTACGATCAGCAGATCACATTTAGCATTTAGCTCATTTAGTTTAATAATTACAGTAATTCGACCTATTATGTAACTTGATGGTAAGAACATCATCTGTAATTGTGTGTTCGACTTTAACGATTATTCAGTTTTTAAGTAAGTTATGTGCATTTTTAATTTACGCTATATAAACGCATAATAACTTGCTAAAAAATGTTATCATAAAAATCTAACATACAAACACAGATGATGTTATTACCATAAAGTTTCATAATAGGTCGAATCAATCTAATTATTAAACTGAAGGAGTTAAACGTGATCTGTTGAGCGTAGATTTGCTATGTTGCTTGTAAGACGGGGACAACACATGCAGGTGTTCGGTGTTGCGTCCTCTTAAATCACAAATTTCGGTATCAGGATCACATTCGTAAAATGCAATTTGCTATTATACGTCAACCACTGTGTCGTCTGTAATTCACAATGACTTTAACGCAATGTTCGATTTATATGTATAGAATAAATGTGATTATTTTAATTTCCACGAGCCTTCCATAATATATCGGTTTAGAGCAGATAAAAGTGATCTAAAAGTGAATAAAATGTTTATTTAATTCAGTTAATCACACTGGTATTATGATAATAATATTGTTAAAGTGTTGGACACTACACTACAGCCAACGCCGGGATGATCGTTCTGCTATTAATTATTATGTCATATGTTATGGATGTGGTCCTAGTACAATAATATTATATACCATCCGATAACTTTTTTTTCAGTTTATAACCGACGACGCCGCGGGAACAGCTTTCGCATTACTTCCGCGGGACGCTATCCGATACCTACGGCGCGGCGCCAACGACTAACCCATGGCCTGTCGTGATAAATGGTTTTGCAGTTCAAATAATATAATAGAATTATTGTACATACACATTGTTCGTGTACAACTAGAGTACATTACAAGAGAATGGCTATTATAAAACGGGTCACTATAACATATGGTACTGCTACAATGCTAATCCTGGTTGTGTTATGTTGCTTGACCCATATATTCGTATTGTATTTTATTAAATTTTTATTTTCGTTGTGCTCATTCCTACCACCTACGTCGATCTACTGATTCGTATTCTGTACAAATATGTATTATTTATTTTCAATTATAAAAATTAATAGTTTATATTCTACATTTTTACCATACTTTAATCGGTAATTACTAAAGTAATTATGTTTTAAAAATATATTAAAAATCGAGAATATTAATAGATTATATTTTAAATAATAAATATTATCCTATACTTTTGATATTTTTATGCAAAATTATATACATTTTTAATTAGAAATACTCATATTATTTTTTATCAATAATAGTTCAAAAATAGAAATTAATATAACTTATAAATAATATTAAATTTTTAAATACTGTTTAAAGCTAATATTTAAAATATAATTTCCAATGTACGATAATGTTCGCATAATAATAAAGAACCGCGCAACACGAATAAACATTATAATAATCATTCCCATAAAGATTAAAATATTATTTTTATTCAATATAAGTTTCAAAATACAAACTATTTTTCAAATTATAGAACCGGAATCCAAACATTAAATATTATTTCTTCGAATCCATTATATTTATAAACATATGTCTACTGCATTATAATGTTTATAGCTAATCATTCTGTAAATTTTTTTGTCAAATTAAAATAATAGTTATAAACTTATGTCTTATATAACTATTTGCTACTTATATGCGCGAGACACAGAGATTTTTATATAATTATAAATGTATATAATTGATAAAAATTAATATTATGTACTGTCTAAAAGGACAGTATATATATTATATCCACCTAGATTGTCTACTTATTATTGTATCGAATAAAATATAATTTTCGAATAAACGGCATTAACCATATAATAAATAACTGTATAAATTGAATAACCAATATTAAATATTAGACATTTGATAATTTTAATTTCATTTTCATTATGACGTGTGGATTAGAAAATTTTTACTTGGTAAAAAATCCCGAAAAAATGAATTTAAGGTTCCTCATATTATGTCTACTTATTACTGGAATTAAAAAATAAAATTGAAGTTTTTATTAGTATCTGAAGTTAAAAATTTAGTGAAATTAGATTCACGCATAAAATAATGATTTCTAATGAAACAGTTTTATTATTATTTTTGTCTAAAGATCAATAACAAATTTTCGCCCAATCAAAAATTTTGAAAAATTAATATGGGTTGTAATGATAATAATAAATTTCAGTAGTTATCGTTTTAGTACAGAAGCTTTCTTTTAATCTTTAACATAGGGGGTTGTTTTTGATAATACATGTAAAGTAATCTAGAGAATATTTGTTAGGTACTTAACTAATGATCTCATAATTTCATAAACCATAAACTAACTAAACAATCGAATTTCGACTTTTATGCATCAGAATAATTAAAAAAATATTCTACTTCATAATATGAAATTAAAAATTAATGTTTCATTAAAATAATGAAAACTTTAAAAATAAAGATAAAATATATTAAAAATTATAATTTTTTAGAAAATATTTTGTTTAATTTCAATTAGAATTAATTAAATAAAACAAATGTTTTTCAAAAACGTCGATAGCTGAAATAATGAATTTTGTTGAATAAATTAATTACCCAGTATATTCACATCTACGTGTTGTTTATTTTCTTAAAATGTTACATTTTTGAATTGCAGTAAATTCCCGTTACAACGAATACCAATACAGCGAAAATCCCGTTATAACGAAAGTCATAGAAGTCTACTGCCGAAAAGCAGGGCTTATAAAGAACTTATTCGAATTTTCGTTACAACAAAATTTCCGTTATAACAAAAAAAAAATCTGTCCCCTAGAGTTCGTTGTAACGGGATTTTACTGTATTTTATTTTAGATAATCTTAAATGTATTTTCTATTATAAGTACGTATACACTAGCAATACTAAACGTGCCAACGGGATGCTTTAAAATATAATATTCAATAAATTTGATGAACATACAAACAATTTATTGATTTTTTACGTCAAATAAAGGTTAAATTTATTTAAATGATAAACGGTGTATAATGATAAATATGAACGGTTATAAATAATAAGATATAATGAATAATGATAGAAGTTATATATATTATACATATAATTTATTATATTATTTACAGATATGTTCTTACCATCAACCGTTATGGACAAATTGTAGTGTTTATTCGGTCTAATTATACTGCTGTTATAGGTGCTGTTTTTAGAAAGGCGACTTAAATCGCAATATTTAATACCAGGATCACGTTCGTAATGTGTACCTTGCTAACAGACTGTTCGTTCGAGTACCGTCTGTAGTTAACAATGACGCAGTGCCTATTTATGTAAATATAAAGTATTCCGTATGGTGTACATTTTTTAGGTGTTTATTATAATTGCATATTTTTGAATTTATATTTTTAATTATTTTATATTTTAAAACAAATTTTCACTGGTGTCCTCAAAAAAGCAAAATGTATTATTAATTGTATTAAGGTCAATCTATTAAAGTGTAAATTTATTTAGCTGCATTATATAATCTTAACAAATTATCGATACTGATACAATTCAAAACAAAAATTACCAATGTTTTTCCTAATATATATTTGAATTTGTTATCCTGAAATCATGTTGATATTTAATTATATGGTTATAAAATGTTTATTTAAATCAGTTAATGAAACTTGTTTTATGATCATAATATCGTTGGAGTGTTGGACACTACTGCACTACAGACAACGCCGGGATGATCGTTTTGCTATTAAATAATACATATCTTATGGATGTGATCCTGGTACCGAATATAGCGTTTTGAGTCACCCTCCTGAATAACCGTACCTATATAGGTATATTAGCAGTATAGACTGACCGATTGACAATCCATTCATAAACGATATTCGGGAGGTATTATAGTGACTAACCGCACTCGTTCTATTCACAAAGGACATGCAATGCGTTAAAGTCTTTGTAAACTACAGGCGGCACCGAGATGGTTGACCGTCTGATCGGCAAGATCAATTTCCAATGAATATAGGATCCTGGTACTGAATTTTGCGATTTAAGTCACCCTCCTAAATTACACTACCTACCTATATAAATATATTAGCTGCAGTATAATCTGACCACAAATATATTTATGTATTATTGATGATAATAATATTTGGTTGTTAAATAAATAGATTAATAATAATAAAAACAAAAAGTGATTCGAGCACACTAGTTGAATAGGGTTTTAGGTATATTTACAATTAAAATAAACACGTCGATCAGCGAACACACACACACATATATAATATAATTTAAAACGTTTCAATTCGCTCACAAGTCACAAGGAGTACCTCACGGGTATAATAATTTTAATGGAACTCACACAATATAATCATATTCCTAAAAAATGCAAAACTCAAAAAATAGAATTAACCAATGATGAGTTTATATATAATATATACAACTATACACGAATGCGGATATAACTTTTATCGTTATATTTAATTTATATCAGTATTGCTTTATAGGCACTTATAACCTTTTATATACAGGGTGATTCTTTTATCATAAAACACTCATTATTTCAAAAAGTATTCATGTTTTTGAAAACATTTTTTTACATAGTTTCAATTTGTTAAAAACTAAAAAGACTACGCTTTTATTAAAAAAAAATATTTTAAATATTTTTTAAGTTTTTTACTTTTTTGAATGACAACATAGAGTTTAAATTTCATATTCCAAAGCAGAATAATTATCTGAGTATTTTGATACATAAACATCGAATTTAGGGCGAGAAGTTTATGAGTTATACGTATTTAAAGTTTAGACAAGCAGAGTAGTGGACAAACATTTTGTGGCGTAATCCCGTACCACTCCACTCCGCTTGTCTAAACTTTAATAATACGTATAACTCATAAATTATTCGCCCTAAATTCGATTTTTATGTATAAAAATACTCATAAAATTATACTGTTTTGGAATATGAAATTTAAATTCTATGTTGTCATTCAAAAAAGTAAAAACTTAAAAAAAATATAAGGATAAAAAATATAATTTTTTAATAAAAACGTAGTCTTTTTAACAAATTGAAACTATGTCAAAAAATGTTTTCAAAAACATGAATACTTTTTCTTATAATGAGTGTTTTATGATAAAAGAATCGCCGTGTATATAAATTTATAATTATAGACCGTTTATCATTTAAATCAATTAAACCTTTTGATCTAATAAATCAAAAAATTATTTATATGTTTATCACATTGGTCATAAATTGAATATTATATTTTAAAGCATTAGATAGGCATGTTTTTTTTTTTTTTTTTGAATGCAACATTCATTTTTAATTTCATCAAAATATTTTTCGAACTATTTCGATGTATAAAAACTGAAATTCTAAAGTGTAATTTATATGATAAAGTGAATTATGTTGTAAATCGACATTTTCTGAGGTATCCCTTTACCTCACCACTTCGCATACCATACTTAAATACTTATGAGATCCGTGAAAAAAACGTTTGTAGAAATGGTACTTGAACGAAAAATACGAACCTTTAGATAATATTATATAGTCTTTACCATTTTAAAACATGGCAACAAGTAGAGCAGGAGTGTTCGAACTGTTCGAAGGCCATATAAAAAATTGAATGCTTTTTAGTTATAGCCAAAATTATACAGTCCATATAATTTTTAATTGTAAAATATATATTAAATTCGAGACCTGAGACAAATCGATACATTACACTCTCAACAAATTTTACAACTAGTAATTTGTTACGAATGACGAAAACATAAAACAATTGTTTTGTGTTAATGACTTAATATGCTTTTGTCTAATTTGCCTATTGGCTAGAGAGTAGAGAGAAAACAAAAGGGGAATCGTAAGTTCCTACACAAGAGTAACAGGTAAAAAATTTTAAGAATTATATACGTTAATTCCTACATATGTGATGTGTAAGCAATGGCGCAACTATATGATCTAAGTGCTCGCTATAGTACTATCACTACTATCACAAAATAATAGATACTATATATTATCAATAAATGCCAGTAATTGGTACGACTATAACGCGACGCGTATTTTTTTTAAATTTGTTTTTATATTAATCACTGTAAATTATGTATTACAGTGGCGTAATTGTGGGAGGGCAAGAGGGGGCACTTGCCCCCCCCTGACAATGTTTTGAAAGCTAAAGGTATATATTTTAACCGTGGGGGAGGGGTGGAGGGGTTTTGATAATAATAAATATATTACATTCATTATACATTGCCCCCCCTAGATTTTTTCCCAGTTACGCCACTGATGTATTACATATAGTATTATGTGTTAATAACTATAATTTGTAAATAATTTTTTTTTTTTTAATGTTTTAGATATTATTGATTAAACTTAGGTCACTGGCTTGGTATGATTATTCAAAAATAAACCACTTCTACATGAAGATAAATCTAAATATGCTATACTGGTGGAGGCTTATATTAAAGGATATCAATTTATTCATTATTGTTAAAGTCCTTGAGTCTTGCTCTAAAAATAGAATATATTGTATTAAATGATAAATATGTGTATTATACCTTAGGTTAGGGTTTTCTTTATGTTTTTAAACCTGAAAAAAAGTTTTTAAATGTATCAAATTTTGGTTTTGATAGTATAAGCATGATAAATAAGTTTAATATTAATATTTTTTAGGTATTTAAGCTAAGAAATCCACAGATAATGTCTAATATCAATAATGTCAAATATCTCCAATATTACCTTAATTTGAGCCTAAATGCAACTATATGGCTTTAAATACAGCAAATTTAGCATAAATAATGTCTATGATCGTCATAAATCTTCAAGTAGTTTTTCTACAAAAGTATAGGGATATGGAAAGTATTTACATAAGATAATAATGATATTTTAGACTGCACTTTGTTTTTGACATATATATCTTAAAATATTTTAAATTTCCTGTAAATTACAATAAATTAATTTATAATTTTAAAAATAGTTATTGAAAAAATATTGATATTCTATTTGATGGTTCAGACTTATTGAACATATTTGTGTATTTATTAGTTAACAATTACTTATTGCAATTATAACAATATTAGTTTTTAAAACATAATTGTGTGTATAAAATATAAATTAAATATTTCAAGTTACCATGAAGTTATCATGCTAATATGCTATAATATACCATTAACCACTAACCTGGACCACTATATAAGGAAAATGATTCTTATCCATTATACCATTATTAACTTGCATACATGTCATTAAACCAGATACTTCATAAACATTATAAAACATGATTTTATATGATAATTTTGACGAATATTAAAAATCCATGAATTAAACTGCTTATAAAGCACTGAGTTATCGAAAAATTCTCCAATTATTATATATATTTAACTGCTTAAATTTTTTTAGATGGCAATACAGTAGATGAGTCAAGGAATGCTGAGACATTTATTCATATTCATACAACATTGGGAAGGTATGAACATCCAATGTTGAAAATGAACTAAAAGATACTGATTATAAAGAATTTATGCAATGTACGTGGAATGGTCATTGGCTGTAATTGATAAAAAATTAATAGTATTGTATCTAAAAGTTACTCAAATGAATCACTGACCATAATATTAGGTAAATTATTTAATACCATTATTAACTAGCATACATTTCATTTAAGCAGATACTTCATATACTCTATAAAACATGATTTTATATGACAATTTTGACGAATATTAAATATTTATGTTTTTAACTGATTATAAAACACACAATTCTCAAGTTTATATTTTGAAACCTGGACCACTATATAAGGAAAATGATTCTTATTTACCATTATTAACTTGCATATATTTCATTTAACCAGATACTTCATATACTCTATAAAAAATGATATTTTATGATAATTTTGACTAGTATTAAATATTTATGTTTTTAACTGCTTATATAACCCAAAATTTTCAAGTTAATCTCTTGAAACCTGGACCACTATATTCGGAAAATGATTCTAATTTACCATTATTAACTTGCATACATGTCATTTAACCAGATACTTCATATACTCCAAAAAACATGATTTTATATGATCATTTTTACGAATATTAAATATTTATGTTTTTAACTGCTTATAAAACACACAATTCTCAAGTTAATATTTTGAAATTAGGACCAATATATTAAGAAAATGATTTTAATTTATTTTTTTTAACTTGCATACATCTCATTTAAGCAGATACTTCATTAAAACTATAAAACATGATTTAATATGATAATTTTGATGAATAATATACATTTATTTTTTGAACTGCTTATAAAACACACAATTCTCAAGTCAATCTCTTGAAACCTGGACCATTATATTAAGAAAATGATTCTGATTTATTATTATTAACTTTCATACATCTCATTTAAGCAGATACTTCATTAAAACTATAAAACATGATTTTATATGATAATTTTGACGAATACTAAATATTTATGTTTTTAACTGCTTATAAAACACACAATTCTCAAGTTTATATTTTGAAACCTGGACCACTATATAAGGAAAATGATTCTTACCATTATTAACTTGCATACATTTCATTTAACCAGATACTGCATATACTCTATAAAACATGATTTTATATGATAATTTTGACGAATATTAAATATTTATTTTTTGAACTGCTTATAAAACAAACAATTATCAAGTTAATCTCTTGAAACCTGGACCACTATATTAAGAAAATGATTCTAATTTGTTATTATTAACTTGCATACATCTCATTTAAGCAGATACTTCATTAAAACTATAAAACATGATTTTATATGATAATTTTGACGAAAATTAAAAATTCATGTTTTAAACTGCTTATAAAGCACTGAGTTATCGAGTAATTTTCCAATTATTATATTTATTTAACTGGATAAATTTTTTTAGATGCAAATACAGCAGATCACTCAATGGATGCTGAAACATTATTTGGTATTCAAACAACTCTGGAAAAGTATGAACATCCAATTTTGAAAATGAACTAACGAATACTGATTATAATGAATTTATGCAAATTACATGTAATGGTTATTGAATATAATTTATAGAATATTAATATAATGATACAATAGATATTTGTTAATAAAGTGAATAAATGATTATTAAACACCTGAGAACTTTTAATTTTCATTCTTAAAATTTGTCTTAGCTATAAAAATCATTTTAATTTTATTACATTTATATGATAATTTTGTTGAATATAACAAATTCATACATTTAACTGCTTATAAAATATTTTATTCTCAAGTACGTGTTTTGAAACCTTGACTGTTATATTATGAAAATTATTCCATTTTATCATTTATAACTTTCATATGTTTTGTTTAACCAGATACTTTTACTTCATAAGAACTTTAACAAATTATTTTATATGTTAATTTTGACGAATTATACAATTCATATTTTTTTCATATTGAACAGAAGAAAATTTAAGTTATTGTTCAAGTGTATTATTTAGTTACATTTATTTTACATTCAAATTCAACAAAATAATTTGGTAGATTTGTACTATCTTTTATGGCTTATCATAATTATTATTTCTTATCATCTGTTATAAGATTATATTTCATATCACTTTGCTGTTTTACAATCGTATTTGCATTTAAGTTTTAAATGAAAATTGTTTTTAAATATTTTGTATTAAGAATAAAGTTGTTCAGATAGTTATTGTTTGATTGTTTCCGTTACTGACTTATTCAGTATTTTCCAAATACTAGTTATCATATAAAGATTTTCGTTCTAATTATGGTGTGTAGTAGTGACATTGTTTACTCCAACTATACGCATATTTAACTGACTACAATATTTTCAGATTGCAATACAGCAGACAATGAAAGCCATGGTGAGACATGAATTCGCGATTCTATCAGTTTGGAAAATATAAACATCCTATGATGAAAATGGACTAGAAGATACTGATAATAATAATTGTTTTATTCAACGTACGTGTAGAGCTTATAATAGAATATAATTTATAGAAAATTAATAGTTATGTAACAAAATGTTAATGTTATGAAATCCTGACAATAGGACTAAGAAAATGATTCTAATTTATTATTATTAACTTTCATACATCTCATTTAAGCAGATACTTCATTAAAACTATAAAACATGATTTTATATGATAATTTTGACGAATATTAAATATTTATTTTTTGATCTGCTTATAAAACAAACAATTATCAAGTTAATATCTTGAAACCTGGACCACTATATTAAGAAAATGATTCTAATTTTTTATTATTAACTTGCATACATCTCATTTAAGCAGATTTTTCATAAACACTATAAAACATGATTTTATATGATAATTTTGATGAATAATATACAATTATTTTTTGAACTGCTTATAAAACACACAATTCTCAAGTTAATCTCTTGAAACCTGGACCATTATATTAAGAAAATGATTTTAATTTGTTATTATTAACTTGCATACATCTCATTTAAGCAAATTTTTCATAAACACTATAAAACATGATTTTATATGATAATTTTGATGAATAATATACATTTATTTTTTGATCTGCTTATAAAACAAACAATTCTCAAGATAATCTCTTGAAGCCTGGACCACTATATTAAGAAGATGATTCTAATTTGGTATTATTAACTTGCATACATCTCATTTAAGCAGATACTTCATTAAAACTATAAATCATGATTTTATATGATAATTTTGACGAATATTAAAAATTCATGTTTTAAACTGCTTATAAAGCACTGAGTTATCGAGTCATTCTCCAATTATTATATTTTTTTAGATGCAAATACAGCAGATCACTCAAGGGATGCTGAAACATTATTTGGTATTCAAACAACTCTGGAAAAGTATGAACATCCGATTTTGAAAATGAACTAACGAATACTGATTATAATGAATTTATGCAATTTACATGTAATGGTTATTGAATATAATTTATAGAATATTATTATAATGATACAATAGATATTTGTTAATAAAGTGAATAAATGATTATTAAACACCTGAGAACTTTTAATTTTCATCCTTAAAATTTGTCTTAGCTATAAAAATCATTTTATTTTTATTACATTTATATGATAATTTTGTTGAATATAACAAATTCATACATTTAACTGCTTATAAAATATTTTATTCTCAAGTACGTGTTTTGAATCCTTGACTGTTATATTATGAAAATTATTCCATTTTATCATTTATAACTTTCATATGTTTTGTTTAACCAGATACTTTTACTTCATAAGAACTTTAACAAATTATTTTATATGTTAATTTTGACGAATTATACAATTCATATTTTTTTCATATTGAATAGAAGAAAATTTAAGTTATTGTTCGAGTGTATTATTTAGTTACATTTATTTTACATTAAAATTCAACAAAATAATTTGGTAGATTTGTACTATCTTTTATGGCTTATCATAATTATTATTTCTTATCATCTGTTATATGATTATATTTCATATCACTTTGCTGTTTTACAATGGTATTTGCATTTAAGTTTTAACTGAAAATTGTTTTTAAATATTTTGTATTAAGAATAAAGTTGTTCAGATAGTTATTATTTGATTGTTTCCTTTACTGACTTATTCAGTATTTTCCAAATACTAGTTATCATATTAAGATTTTCGTTCTAATTATGGTGTGTAGTAGTGACATTGTTTACTCCAACTATATGCATATTTAACTGACTACAATATTTTCAGATTGCAATACAGCAGACAATGAAAGCCATGGTGAGACATGAATTCGCAATTCTATCAGTTGGAAAATATAAACATCCTATGATGAAAATGGACTAGAAGATACTGATAATAATAATTGTTTTATTCAACGTACGTGTAGAGCTTATAATAGAATATAATTTATAGAAAATTAATAGTTATGTAACAAAATGTTAATGTTATGAAATCCTGACAATAGGACTAAGAAAATGATTCTAATTTATTATTATTAACTTGCATACATCTCATTGAAGCAGATACTTCATTAAATCTATAAAACATGATTTTATATGATAATTTTGACGAATATAAATATTTATTTTTTGATCTGCTTATAAAACAAACAATTATCAAGTTAATCGCTTGAAACCTGGACCATTATACTAAGAAAATGATTCTAATTTGTTATTATTAACTTGCATACATCTCATTTAAGCAGATACTTCATTAAAACTATAAAACATGATTGTATATGATAATTTTGATGAATAATATACATTTATTTTTTGAACTGCTTATAAAGCACTGAGTTATCGAGTCATTCTCCAATTATTATATTTTTTTAGATGCAAATACAGCAGATCACTCAAGGGATGCTGAAACATTATTTGGTATTCAAACAATTCTGGAAAAGTATGAACATCCAATTTTGAAAATGAACTAACGAATACTGATTATAAAGAATTTATGCAATGTACGTGTAATGGTTATTAGGTATAGTTGATAGAAAATTAATAGCAATGTATCTAAAAGTTACTCAAATGCTTCCCTGACCATAATATTAAGAAAATGATTCTAATTTTTTATTATTAACTTGCATACTTCTCATTTAAGCAAATACTTCATTAAAACTATAAAACATGAATTTATATGATAATTTTGACGAATATTAAATATTTATTTTTTGATCTGCTTATAAAACAAACAATTATCAAGTTAATCGCTTGAAACCTGGACCATTATATTAAGAAAATGATTCTAATTTATTATTATTAACTTGCATACATCTCATTTAAGCAGATACTTCATTAAAACTATTAAACATGATTTTATATGATAATTTTGACGAATATTAAAAATTCATGTTTTAAACTGCTTATAAAGCACTGAGTTATTGAGTCATTTTTCAATTATTATATTTATTTAACTGGATAATTTTTTTTAGATGCAAATACAGCAGATCACTCAAGGGATGCTGAAACATTATTTGATATTCAAACAACTCTGGAAAATTATGAACATCCAATTTTGAAAATGAACTAAAAGATACTGATTATAAAGAATTTATGCAATGTACGTGTAATGGTTATTAGGTATAGTTGATAGAAAATTAATAGCAATGTAACTAAAAGTTACTCAAATGCTTCCCTGACCATAATATTAAGAAAATGATTCTGATTTATTATTATTAACTTTCATACATCTCATTTAAGCAGATTTTTCATAAACACTATAAAACATGATTTTATATGATAATTTTGATGAATAATATACATTTATTTTTTGAACTGCTTATAAAACATACAATTATCAAGTTAATCTCTTGAAACCTGGACCACTATATTAAGAAAATGATTCTAATTTGATATTATTAACTTGCATACATCTCATTTAAGCAGATACTTCATTTAAACTATAAAACATGATTTTATATGATAATTTTGACGAATATTAAATATTTATTTTTTGATCTGCTTATAAAACAAACAATTCTCAAGATAATCTCTTGAAGCCTGGACCACTATATTAAGAAAATGATTCTAATTTGTTATTAATAACTTGCATACATCTCATTTAAGCAGATACTTCATTAAAACTATAAAACATGATTTTATATGATAATTTTTACGAATATTAAAAATTCATGTTTTAAACTGCTTATAAAGCACTGAGTTATCGAGTCATTCTCCAATTATTATATTTTTTTAGATGCAAATACAGCAGATCACTCAAGGGATGCTGAAACATTATTTGATATTCAAACAACTCTGGAAAATTATGAACATCCAATTTTGAAAATGAACTAAAAGATACTGATTATAAAGAATTTATGCAATGTACGTGTAATGGTTATTAGGTATAGTTGATAGAAAATTAATAGCAATGTATCTAAAAGTTACTCAAATGCTTTCCTGACCATAATATTAAGAAAATGATTCAGATTTATTATTATTAACATTCATACATCTCATTTAAGCAGATTTTTCATAAACACTATAAAACATGATTTTATATGATAATTTTGATGAATAATATACATTTATTTTTTGAACTGCTTATAAAACACACAATTCTCAAGTTAATCTCTTGAAACCTGGACCATTATATTAAGAAAATGATTCTAATTTGTTATTATTAACTTGCATACATCTCATTTAAGCAGATTTTTCATAAACACTATAAAACATGATTTTATATGATAATTTTGATGAATAATATACATTTATTTTTTGATCTGCTTATAAAACAAACAATTCTCAAGATAATCTCTTGAAGCCTGGACCACTATATTAAGAAGATGATTCTAATTTGTTATTATTAACTTGCATACATCTCATTTAAGCAGATACTTCATTAAAACTATAAAACATGATTTTATATGATAATTTTGACGAATATTAAATATTTAATTTTTGATCTGCTTATAAAACAAACAATTCTCAAGATAATCTCTTGAAACCTGGACCACTATATTAAGAAAATGATTCTAATTTGTTATTATTAACTTGCATACATCTCATTTAAGCAGATACTTCATTAAAACTATAAAACATGATTTTATATGATAATTTTGACGAATATTAAAAATTCATGTTTTAAACTGCTTATAAAGAACTGAGTTATCGAGTCATTTTCCAATTATTATATTTATTTAACTGGATAAATTTTTTTAGATGCAAATACAGCAGATCACTCAAGGGATGCTGAAACATTATTTGATATTCAAACAACTCTGGAAAAGTATGAACATCCAATTTTGAAAATGAACTAAAAGATACTGATTATAAAGAATTTATGCAATGTACGTGTAATGGTTATTAGGTATAGTTGATAGAAAATTAATAGCAATGTATCTAAAAGTTACTCAAATGCTTCCCTGACCATAATATTAAGAAAATGATTCTGATTTATTATTATTAACATTCATACATCTCATTTAAGCAGATTTTTCATAAACACTATAAAACATGATTTTATATGATAATTTTGATGAATAATATACATTTATTTTTTGAACTGCTTATAAAACACACAATTCTCAAGTTTATCTCTTGAAACCTTGACCACTATATTAAGAAAATGATTCTAATTTGTTATTATTAACTTGCATACATCTCATTTAAGCAGATACTTCATTAAAACTATAAAACATGATTTTATATGATAATTTTGACGAATATAAAATATTTATTTTTTGATCTGCTTATAAAACAAACAATTCTCAAGATAATCTCTTGAAACCTGGACCACTATATTAAGAAAATGATTCTAATTTGTTATTATTAACTTGCATACATCTCATTTAAGCAGATACTTCATTAAAACTATAAAACATGATTTTATATGATAATTTTGACGAATATTAAATATTTATTTTTTGATCTGCTTATAAAACAAACAATTCTCAAGATAATCTCTTGAAACCTGGACCACTATATTAAGAAAATGATTCTAATTTGTTATTATTAACTTGCATACATCTCATTTAAGCAGATACTTCATTAAAACTATAAAACATGATTTTATATGATAATTTTGACGAATATTAAAAATTCATGTTTTAAACTGCTTATAAAGCACTGAGTTATCGAGTCATTCTCCAATTATTATATTTTTTTAGATGCAAATACAGCAGATCACTCAAGGGATGCTGAAACATTATTTGATATTCAAACAACTCTGGAAAAGTATGAACATCCAATTTTGAAAATGAACTAAAAGATACTGATTATAAAGAATTTATGCAATGTACGTGTAATGGTTATTAGGTATAGTTGATAGAAAATTAATAGCAATGTATCTAAAAGTTACTCAAATGCTTCCCTGACCATAATATTAAGAAAATGATTCTGATTTATTATTATTAACATTCATACATCTCATTTAAGCAGATTTTTCATAAACACTATAAAACATGATTTTATATGATAATTTTGATGAATAATATACATTTATTTTTTGAACTGCTTATAAAACACACAATTCTCAAGTTTATCTCTTGAAACCTTGACCACTATATTAAGAAAATGATTCTAATTTGTTATTATTAACTTGCATACATCTCATTTAAGCAGATACTTCATTAAAACTATAAAACATGATTTTATATGATAATTTTGACGAATATAAAATATTTATTTTTTGATCTGCTTATAAAACAAACAATTCTCAAGATAATCTCTTGAAACCTGGACCACTATATTAAGAAAATGATTCTAATTTGTTATTATTAACTTGCATACATCTCATTTAAGCAGATACTTCATTAAAACTATAAAACATGGTTTTATATGATAATTTTGACGAATATTAAAAATTCATGTTTTAAACTGCTTATAAAGCACTGAGTTATCGAGTCATTTTCCAATTATTATATTTATTTAACTGGATAAATTTTTTTAGATGCAAATACAGCAGATCACTCAAGGGATGTTGAAACATTATTTGATATTCAAACAACTCTGGAAAAGTATGATCATCCAATTTTGAAAATGAACTAAAAGATACTGATTATAAAGAATTTATGCAATGTACGTGTAATGGTTATTAGGTATAGTTGATAGAAAATTAATAGCAATGTATCTAAAAGTTACTCAAATGCTTCCCTGACCATAATATTAAGAAAATGATTCTGATTTATTATTATTAACATTCATACATCTCATTTAAGCAGATTTTTCATAAACACTATAAAACATGATTTTATATGATAATTTTGATGAATAATATACATTTATTTTTTGAACTGCTTATAAAACACACAATTCTCAAGTTTATCTCTTGAAACCTTGACCACTATATTAAGAAAATGATTCTAATTTGTTATTATTAACTTGCATACATCTCATTTAAGCAGATACTTCATTAAAATTATAAACATGATTTTATATGATAATTTTGACGAATATTAAATATTTATTTTTTGATCTGCTTATAAAACAAACAATTCTCAAGATAATCTCTTGAAACCTGGACCACTATATTAAGAAAATGATTCTAATTTGTTATTATTAACTTGCATACATCTCATTTAAGCAGATACTTCATTAAAACTATAAAACATGATTTTATATGATAATTTTGACGAATATTAAAAATTCATGTTTTAAACTGCTTATAAAGCACTGAGTTATCGAGTCATTCTCCAATTATTATATTTTTTTAGATGCAAATACAGCAGATCACTCAAGGGATGCTGAAACATTATTTGATATTCAAACAACTCTGGAAAAGTATGAACATCCAATTTTGAAAATGAACTAAAAGATACTGATTATAAAGAATTTATGCAATGTACGTGTAATGGTTATTAGGTATAGTTGATAGAAAATTAATAGCAATGTATCTAAAAGTTACTCAAATGCTTCCCTGACCATAATATTAAGAAAATGATTCTGATTTATTATTATTAACATTCATACATCTCATTTAAGCAGATTTTTCATAAACACTATAAAACATGATTTTATATGATAATTTTGATGAATAATATACATTTATTTTTTGAACTGCTTATAAAACACACAATTCTCAAGTTTATCTCTTGAAACCTTGACCACTATATTAAGAAAATGATTCTAATTTGTTATTATTAACTTGCATACATCTCATTTAAGCAGATACTTCATTAAAACTATAAAACATGATTTTATATGATAATTTTGACGAATATAAAATATTTATTTTTTGATCTGCTTATAAAACAAACAATTCTCAAGATAATCTCTTGAAACCTGGACCACTATATTAAGAAAATGATTCTAATTTGTTATTATTAACTTGCATACATCTCATTTAAGCAGATACTTCATTAAAACTATAAAACATGATTTTATATGATAATTTTGACGAATATTAAATATTTATTTTTGATCTGCTTATAAAACAAACAATTCTCAAGATAATCTCTTGAAACCTGGACCACTATATTAAGAAAATGATTCTAATTTGTTATTATTAACTTGCATACATCTCATTTAAGCAGATACTTCATTAAAACTATAAAACATGATTTTATATGATAATTTTGACGAATATTAAAAATTCATGTTTTAAACTGCTTATAAAGCACTGAGTTATCGAGTCATTCTCCAATTATTATATTTTTTTAGATGCAAATACAGCAGATCACTCAAGGGATGCTGAAACATTATTTGATATTCAAACAACTCTGGAAAATTATGAACATCCAATTTTGAAAATGAACTAAAAGATACTGATTATAAAGAATTTATGCAATGTACGTGTAATGGTTATTAGGTATAGTTGATAGAAAATTAATAGCAATGTATCTAAAAGTTACTCAAATGCTTTCCTGACCATAATATTAAGAAAATGATTCTAATTTGTTATTATTAACTTGCATACATCTCATTTAAGCAGATTTTTCATAAACACTATAAAACATGATTTTATATGATAATTTTGATGAATAATATACATTTATTTTTTGATCTGCTTATAAAACAAACAATTCTCAAGATAATCTCTTGAAGCCTGGACCACTATATTAAGAAGATGATTCTAATTTGTTATTATTAACATGCATACATCTCATTTAAGCAGATACTTCATTAAAACTATAAAACATGATTTTATATGACAATTTTGACGAATATTAAATATTTAATTTTTGATCTGCTTATAAAACAAACAATTCTCAAGATAATCTCTTGAAACCTGGACCACTATATTAAGAAAATGATTCTAATTTGTTATTATTAACTTGCATACATCTCATTTAAGCAGATACTTCATTAAAACTATAAAACATGGTTTTGTATGATAATTTTGACGAATATTAAAAATTCATGTTTTAAACTGCTTATAAAGCACTGAGTTATCGAGTCATTTTCCAATTATTATATTTATTTAACTGGATAAATTTTTTTAGATGCAAATACAGCAGATCACTCAAGGGATGTTGAAACATTATTTGATATTCAAACAACTCTGGAAAAGTATGATCATCCAATTTTGAAAATGAACTAAAAGATACTGATTATAAAGAATTTATGCAATGTACGTGTAATGGTTATTAGGTATAGTTGATAGAAAATTAATAGCAATGTATCTAAAAGTTACTCAAATGCTTCCCTGACCATAATATTAAGAAAATGATTCTGATTTATTATTATTAACATTCATACATCTCATTTAAGCAGATTTTTCATAAACACTATAAAACATGATTTTATATGATAATTTTGATGAATAATATACATTTATTTTTTGAACTGCTTATAAAACACACAATTCTCAAGTTTATCTCTTGAAACCTTGACCACTATATTAAGAAAATGATTCTAATTTGTTATTATTAACTTGCATACATCTCATTTAAGCAGATACTTCATTAAAATTATAAAACATGATTTTATATGATAATTTTGACGAATATTAAATATTTATTTTTTGATCTGCTTATAAAACAAACAATTCTCAAGATAATCTCTTGAAACCTGGACCACTATATTAAGAAAATGATTCTAATTTGTTATTATTAACTTGCATACATCTCATTTAAGCAGATACTTCATTAAAACTATAAAACATGATTTTATATGATAATTTTGACGAATATTAAAAATTCATGTTTTAAACTGCTTATAAAGCACTGAGTTATCGAGTCATTCTCCAATTATTATATTTTTTTAGATGCAAATACAGCAGATCACTCAAGGGATGCTGAAACATTATTTGATATTCAAACAACTCTGGAAAATTATGAACATCCAATTTTGAAAATGAACTAAAAGATACTGATTATAAAGAATTTATGCAATGTACGTGTAATGGTTATTAGGTATAGTTGATAGAAAATTAATAGCAATGTATCTAAAAGTTACTCAAATGCTTTCCTGACCATAATATTAAGAAAATGATTCAGATTTATTATTATTAACATTCATACATCTCATTTAAGCAGATTTTTCATAAACACTATAAAACATGATTTTATATGATAATTTTGATGAATAATATACATTTATTTTTTGAACTGCTTATAAAACACACAATTCTCAAGTTAATCTCTTGAAATACCTGGACCATTATATTAAGAAAATGATTCTAATTTGTTATTATTAACTTGCATACATCTCATTTAAGCAGATTTTTCATAACACTATAAAACATGATTTATATGATAATTTTGATGAATAATATACATTTATTTTTTGATCTGCTTATAAAACAAACAATTCTCAAGATAATCTCTTGAAGCCTGGACCACTATATTAAGAAGATGATTCTAATTTGTTATTATTAACTTGCATACATCTCATTTAAGCAGATACTTCATTAAAACTATAAAACATGATTTTATATGATAATTTTGACGAATATTAAAAATTCATGTTTTAAACTGCTTATAAAGCACTGAGTTATCGAGTCATTCTCCAATTATTATATTTTTTTAGATGCAAATACAGCAGATCACTCAAGGGATGCTGAAACATTATTTGATATTCAAACAACTCTGGAAAATTATGAACATCCAATTTTGAAAAATGAACTAAAAGATACTGATTATAAAGAATTTATGCAATGTACGTGTAATGGTTATTAGGTATAGTTGATAGAAAATTAATAGCAATGTATCTAAAAGTTACTCAAATGCTTTCCTGACCATAATATTAAGAAAATGATTCAGATTTATTATTATTAACATTCATACATCTCATTTAAGCAGATTTTTCATAAACACTATAAAACATGATTTTATATGATAATTTTGATGAATAATATACATTTATTTTTTGAACTGCTTATAAAACACACAATTCTCAAGTTAATCTCTTGAAACCTGGACCATTATATTAAGAAAATGATTCTAATTTGTTATTATTAACTTGCATACATCTCATTTAAGCAGATTTTTCATAAACACTATAAAACATGATTTTATATGATAATTTTGATGAATAATATACATTTATTTTTTGATCTGTCTTATAAAACAAACAATTCTCAAGATAATCTCTTGAAGCCTGGACCACTATATTAAGAAGATGATTCTAATTTGTTATTATTAACTTGCATACATCTCATTTAAGCAGATACTTCATTAAAACTATAAAACATGATTTTATATGATAATTTTGACGAATATTAAATATTTAATTTTTGATTCTGCTTATAAAACAAACAATTCTCAAGATAATCTCTTGAAACCTGGACCACTATATTAAGAAAATGATTCTAATTTGTTATTATTAACTTGCATACATCTCATTTAAGCAGATACTTCATTAAAACTATAAAACATGATTTTATATGATAATTTTTACGAATATTAAAAATTCATGTTTTAAACTGCTTATAAAGCACTGAGTTATCGAGTCATTCTCCAATTATTATATTTTTTTAGATGCAAATACAGCAGATCACTCAAGGGATGCTGAAACATTATTTGATATTCAAACAACTCTGGAAAATTATGAACATCCAATTTTGAAAATGAACTAAAAGATACTGATTATAAAGAATTTATGCAATGTACGTGTAATGGTTATTAGGTATAGTTGATAGAAAATTAATAGCAATGTATCTAAAAGTTACTCAAATGCTTTCCTGACCATAATATTAAGAAAATGATTCAGATTTATTATTATTAACATTCATACATCTCATTTAAGCAGATTTTTCATAAACACTATAAAACATGATTTTATATGATAATTTTGATGAATAATATACATTTATTTTTTGAACTGCTTATAAAACACACAATTCTCAAGTTAATCTCTTGAAACCTGGACCATTATATTAAGAAAATGATTCTAATTTGTTATTATTAACTTGCATACATCTCATTTAAGCAGATTTTTCATAAACACTATAAAACATGATTTTATATGATAATTTTGATGAATAATATACATTTATTTTTTGAACTGCTTATAAAACACACAATTCTCAAGTTAATCTCTTGAAACCTTGACCATTATATTAAGAAAATGATTCTAATTTGTTATTATTAACTTGCATACATCTCATTTAAGCAGATTTTTCATAAACACTATAAAACATGATTTTATATGATAATTTTGACGAATATTAAATATTTAATTTTTGATCTGCTTATAAAACAAACAATTCTCAAGATAATCTCTTGAAACCTGGACCACTATATTAAGAAAATGATTCTACTTTGTTATTATTAACTTGCATACATCTCATTTAAGCAGATACTTCATTAAAACTATAAAACATGATTTTATATGATAATTTTGACGAATATTAAAAATTCATGTTTTAAACTGCTTATAAAGCACTGAGTTATCGAGTCATTTTCCAATTATTATATTTATTTAACTGGATAAATTTTTTTAGATGCAAATACAGCAGATCACTCAAGGGATGCTGAAACATTATTTGATATTCAAACAACTCTGGAAAAGTATGAACATCCAATTTTGAAAATGAACTAAAAGATACTGATTATAAAGAATTTATGCAATGTACGTGTAATGGTTATTAGGTATAGTTGATAGAAAATTAATAGCAATGTATCTAAAAGTTACTCAAATGCTTCCCTGACCATAATATTAAGAAAATGATTCTGATTTATTATTATTAACATTCATACATCTCATTTAAGCAGATTTTTCATAAACACTATAAAACATGATTTTATATGATAATTTTGATGAATAATATACATTTATTTTTTGAACTGCTTATAAAACAAACAATTCTCAAGATAATCTCTTGAAGCCTGGACCACTATATTAAGAAGATGATTCTAATTTGTTATTATTAACTTGCATACATCTCATTTAAGCAGATACTTCATTAAAACTATAAAACATGATTTTATATGATAATTTTGACGAATATTAAATATTTAATTTTTGATCTGCTTATAAAACAAACAATTCTCAAGATAATCTCTTGAAACCTGGACCACTATATTAAGAAAATGATTCTAATTTGTTATTATTAACTTGCATACATCTCATTTAAGCAGATACTTCATTAAAACTATAAAACATGATTTTATATGATAATTTTGACGAATATTAAAAATTCATGTTTTAAACTGCTTATAAAGCACTGAGTTATCGAGTCATTCTCCAATTATTATATTTTTTTAGATGCAAATACAGCAGATCACTCAAGGGATGCTGAAACATTATTTGATATTCAAACAACTCTGGAAAATTATGAACATCCAATTTTGAAAATGAACTAAAAGATACTGATTATAAAGAATTTATGCAATGTACGTGTAATGGTTATTAGGTATAGTTGATAGAAAATTAATAGCAATGTATCTAAAAGTTACTCAAATGCTTTCCTGACCATAATATTAAGAAAATGATTCAGATTTATTATTATTAACATTCATACATCTCATTTAAGCAGATTTTTCATAAACACTATAAAACATGATTTTATATGATAATTTTGATGAATAATATACATTTATTTTTTGAACTGCTTATAAAACACACAATTCTCAAGTTAATCTCTTGAAACCTGGACCATAATATTAAGAAAATGATTCTAATTTGTTATTATTAACTTGCATACATCTCATTTAAGCAGATTTTTCATAAACACTATAAAACATGATTTTATATGATAATTTTGATGAATAATATACATTTATTTTTTGATCTGCTTATAAAACAAACAATTCTCAAGATAATCTCTTGAAGCCTGGACCACTATATTAAGAAGATGATTCTAATTTGTTATTATTAACTTGCATACATCTCATTTAAGCAGATACTTCATTAAAACTATAAAACATGATTTTATATGATAATTTTGACGAATATTAAAAATTCATGTTTTAAACTGCTTATAAAGCACTGAGTTATCGAGTCATTCTCTAATTATTATATTTTTTTAGATGCAAATACAGCAGATCACTCAAGGGATGCTGAAACATTATTTGATATTCAAACAACTCTGGAAAATTATGAACATCCAATTTTGAAAATGAACTAAAAGATACTGATTATAAAGAATTTATGCAATGTACGTGTAATGGTTATTAGGTATAGTTGATAGAAAATTAATAGCAATGTATCTAAAAGTTACTCAAATGCTTTCCTGACCATAATATTAAGAAAATGATTCAGATTTATTATTATTAACATTCATACATCTCATTTAAGCAGATTTTTCATAAACACTATAAAACATGATTTTATATGATAATTTTGATGAATAATATACATTTATTTTTTGAACTGCTTATAAAACACACAATTCTCAAGTTAATCTCTTGAAACCTGGACCATTATATTAAGAAAATGATTCTAATTTGTTATTATTAACTTGCATACATCTCATTTAAGCAGATTTTTCATAAACACTATAAAACATGATTTTATATGATAATTTTGATGAATAATATACATTTATTTTTTGATCTGCTTATAAAACAAACAATTCTCAAGATAATCTCTTGAAGCCTGGACCACTATATTAAGAAGATGATTCTAATTTGTTATTATTAACTTGCATACATTTCATTTAAGCAGATACTTTATAAACACTATAAAACATGATTTTATATGATAATTTTGACGAATAATATATATTCATTTTTTGAACTGCTTATAAAACACACAATTCTCAAGTTAATCTCTTGAAACCTGGACCACTATATTAAGAAAATGATTCTAAATTATTATTATTAACTTGCATACATTTCATTTAAGCAGATACTTTATAAACACTATAAACCATGATTTTATATGATAATTTGACGAATAATATATATTCATGTTTTAAACTGCTTATAAAGCACTGAGTTATCGAGTCATTTTCCAATTATTATATTTATTTAACTGGATAAATTTTTTTAGATGCAAATACAGCAGATCACTCAAGGGATGCTGAAACATTATTTGATATTCAAACAACTCTGGAAAAGTATGAACATCCAATTTTGAAAATGAACTAAAAGATACTGATTATAAAGAATTTATGCAATGTACGTGTAATGGTTATTAGGTATAGTTGATAGAAAATTAATAGCAATGTAACTAAAAGTTACTCAAATGCTTTCCTGACCATAATATTAAGAAAATGATTCTGATTTATTATTATTAACTTTCATACATCTCATTTAAGCAGATTTTTCATAAACACTATAAAACATGATTTTATATGATAATTTTGATGAATAATATACAATTATTTTTTGAACTGCTTATAAAACACACAATTCTCAAGTTAATCTCTTGAAACCTGGACCATTATATTAAGAAAATGATTTTAATTTGTTATTATTAACTTGCATACATCTCATTTAAGCAGATTTTCCATAAACACTATAAAACATGATTTTATATGATAATTTTGATGAATAATATACATTTATTTTTTGATCTGCTTATAAAACAAACAATTCTCAAGATAATCTCTTGAAGCCTGGACCACTATATTAAGAAGATGATTCTAATTTGTTATTATTAACTTGCATACATCTCATTTAAGCAGATACTTCATTAAAACTATAAAACATGATTTTATATGATAATTTTGACGAATATTAAATATTTATTTTTTGATCTGCTTATAAAACAAACAATTCTCAAGATAATCTCTTGAAACCTGGACTACTATATTAAGAAAATGATTCTAATTTTTTATTATTAACTTGCATACATCTCATTTAAGCAGATACTTCATTAAAACTATAAAACATGATTTTATATGATAATTTTGATGAATAATATACATTTATTTTTTAATCTGCTTATAAAACAAACAATTCTCAAGATAATCTCTTGAAACCTGGACCACTATATTAAGAAAATGATTCTAATTTGTTATTAATAACTTGCATACATCTCATTTAAGCAGATACTTCATTAAAACTATGAAACATGATTTTATATGATAATTTTGACGAATATTAAATATTTATTTTTTGATCTGATTATAAAACAAACAATTATCAAGTTAATCGCTTGAAACCTGGACTATTATATTAAGAAAATGATTCTAATTTGTTATTATTAACTTGCATACATCTCATTTAAGCAGATACTTCATTAATACTATAAAACATGATTTTATATGATAATTTTGACGAATATTAAATATTTATTTTTTGATCTGCTTATAAAACAAACAATTATCAAGTTAATCTCTTGAAGCCTGGACCACTATAATAAGAAAATGATTCTAATTTGTTATTATTAACTTGCATACATCTCATTTAAGCAGATACTTCATTAAAACTATAAAACATGATTGTATATGATAATTTTGATGAATATTAAAAATTCATGTTTTAAACTGCCTTTAAAGCACTGAATTATCGAGTCATTCTCCAATTATTATATTTTTTTAGATGCAAATACAGCAGATCACTCAAGGGATGCTGAAACATTATTTGGTATTCAAACAATTCTGGAAAAGTATGAACATCCAATTTTGAAAATGAACTAACGAATACTGATTATAAAGAATTTATGCAATGTACATGTAATGGTTATTAGGTATAGTTGATAGAAAATTAATAGCAATGTATCTAAAAGTTACTCAAATGCTTCCCTGACCATAATATTAAGAAGATGATTCTAATTTGTTATTATTAACTTGCATACATCTCATTTAAGCAGATACTTCATTAAAACTATAAAACATGAATTTATATGATAATTTTGACGAATATTAAATATTTATTTTTTGATCTGCTTATAAAACAAACAATTATCAAGTTAATCGCTTGAAACCTGGACCATTATATTAAGAAAATGATTCTAATTTATTATTATTAACTTTCATACATCTCATTTAAGCAGATTTTTCATAAACACTATAAAACATGATTTTATATGATAATTTTGATGAATAATATACATTTATTTTTTGATCTGCTTATAAAACAAACAATTCTCAAGATAATCTCTTGAAGCCTGGACCACTATATTAAGAAGATGATTCTAATTTGTTATTATTAACTTGCATACATCTCATTTAAGCAGATTCTTCATTAAAACTATAAAACATGATTTTATATGATAATTTTGACGAATATTAAATATTTATTTTTTGATCTGCTTATAAAACAAACAATTCTCAAGATAATCTCTTGAAGCCTGGACCACTATATTAAGAAGAGGATTCTAATTTGTTATTATTAACTTGCATACATCTCATTTAAGCAGATACTTCATTAAAACTATAAAACATGATTTTATATGATAATTTTGATGAATAATATACATTTATTTTTTAATCTGCTTATAAAACAAACAATTCTCAAGATAATCTCTTGAAACCTGGACCACTATATTAAGAAAATGATTCTTATTTGTTATTAATAACTTGCATACATCTCATTTAAGCAGATACTTCATTAAAACTATAAAACATGATTTTATATGATAATTTTGACGAATATTAAATATTTATTTTTTGATCTGCTTAAAAAACAAACAATTCTCAAGATAATCTCTTGAAGCCTGGACCACTATATTAAGAAAATGATTCTAATTTGTTATTAATAACTTGCATACATCTCATTTAAGCAGATACTTCATTAAAACTATGAAACATGATTTTATATGATAATTTTGACGAATATTAAATATTTATTTTTTGATCTGATTATAAAACAAACAATTATCAAGTTAATCGCTTGAAACCTGGACTATTATATTAAGAAAATGATTCTAATTTGTTATTATTAACTTGCATACATCTCATTTAAGCAGATACTTCATTAATACTATAAAACATGATTTTATATGATAATTTTGACGAATATTAAATATTTATTTTTTGATCTGCTTATAAAACAAACAATTATCAAGTTAATCTCTTGAAGCCTGGACCACTATAATAAGAAAATGATTCTAATTTGTTATTATTAACTTGCATACATCTCATTTAAGCAGATACTTCATTAAAACTATAAAACATGATTATATATGATAATTTTGATGAATATTAAAAATTCATGTTTTAAACTGCCTTTAAAGCACTGAATTATCGAGTCATTCTCCAATTATTATATTTTTTTAGATGCAAATACAGCAGATCACTCAAGGGATGCTGAAACATTATTTGGTATTCAAACAATTCTGGAAAAGTATGAACATCCAATTTTGAAAATGAACTAACGAATACTGATTATAAAGAATTTATGCAATGTACATGTAATGGTTATTAGGTATAGTTGATAGAAAATTAATAGCAATGTATCTAAAAGTTACTCAAATGCTTCCCTGACCA
This sequence comes from Rhopalosiphum padi, assembly GCF_020882245.1. Lineage (NCBI taxonomy): Eukaryota > Metazoa > Arthropoda > Insecta > Hemiptera > Aphididae > Rhopalosiphum > Rhopalosiphum padi. Next base: position 18,545,871 of record NC_083599.1, read on the forward strand.
TAATATTAAGAAGATGATTCTAATTTGTTATTATTAACTTGCATACATCTCATTTAAGCAGATACTTCATTAAAACTATAAAACATGAATTTATATGATAATTTTGACGAATATTAAATATTTATTTTTTGATCTGCTTATAAAACAAACAATTATCAAGTTAATCGCTTGAAACCTGGACCATTATATTAAGAAAATGATTCTAATTTATTATTATTAACTTTCATACATCTCATTTAAGCAGATTTTTCATAAACACTATAAAACATGATTTTATATGATAATTTTGATGAATAATATACATTTATTTTTTGATCTGCTTATAAAACAAACAATTCTCAAGATAATCTCTTGAAGCCTGGACCACTATATTAAGAAGATGATTCTAATTTGTTATTATTAACTTGCATACATCTCATTTAAGCAGATTTTTCATAAACACTATAAAACATGATTTTATATGATAATTTTGATGAATAATATACATTTATTTTTTGAACTGCTTATAAAACACACAATTCTCAAGTTAATCTCTTGAAACCTTGACCATTATATTAAGAAAATGATTCTAATTTGTTATTATTAACTTGCATACATCTCATTTAAGCAGATTCTTCATTAAAACTATAAAACATGATTTTATATGATAATTTTGACGAATATTAAATATTTATTTTTTGATCTGCTTATAAAACAAACAATTCTCAAGATAATCTCTTGAAGCCTGGACCACTATATTAAGAAGATGATTCTAATTTGTTATTATTAACTTGCATACATCTCATTTAAGCAGATACTTCATTAAAAATATAAAACATGATTTTATATGATAATTTTGACGAATATTAAATATTTATTTTTTGATCTGCTTATAAAACAAACAATTCTCAAGATAATCTCTTGAAACCTGGACCACTATATTAAGAAAATGATTCTTATTTGTTATTAATAACTTGCATACATCTCATTTAAGCAGATACTTCATTAAAACTATAAATCATGATTTTATATGATAATTTTGACGAATATTAAAAATTCATGTTTTAAACTGCTTATAAAGCACTGAGTTATCGAGTCATTCTCCAATTATTATATTTTTTTAGATGCAAATACAGCAGATCACTCAAGGGATGCTGAAACATTATTTGGTATTCAAACAACTCTGGAAAAGTATGAACATCCAATTTTGAAAATGAACTAACGAATACTGATTATAATGAATTTATGCAAATTACATGTAATGGTTATTGAATATAATTTATAGAATATTAATATAATGATACAATAGATATTTGTTAATAAAGTGAATAAATGATTATTAAACACCTGAGAACTTTTAATTTTCATTCTTAAAATTTGTCTTAGCTATAAAAATCATTTTATTTTTATTACATTTATATGATAATTTTGTTGAATATAACAAATTCATACATTTAACTGCTTATAAAATATTTTATTCTCAAGTACGTGTTTTGAAACCTTGACTGTTATATTATGAAAATTATTCCATTTTATCATTTATAACTTTCATATGTTTTGTTTAACCAGATACTTTTACTTCATAAGAACTATAACAAATTATTTTATATGTTAATTTTGAGGAATTATACAATTCATATTTTTTTCATATTGAACAAAAGAAAATTTAAGTTATTGTTCGAGTGTATTATTTAGTTACATTTATTTTACATTCAAATTCAACAAAATAATTTGGTAGATTTGTACTATCTTTTATGGCTTATCATAATTATTATTTCTTATCATCTGTTATAAGATTATATTTCATATCACTTTGCTGTTTTACAATCGTATTTGCATTTAAGTTTTAAATGAAAATTGTTTTTAAATATTTTGTATTAAGAATAAAGTTGTTCAGATAGTTATTGTTTGATTGTTTCCGTTACTGACTTAATCAGTATTTTCCAAATACTAGTTATCATATAAAGATTTTCGTTCTAATTATGGTGTGTAGTAGTGACATTGTTTACTCCAACTATACGCATATTTAACTGACTACAATATTTTCAGATTGCAATACAGCAGACAATGAAAGCCATGGTGAGACATGAATTCGCGATTCTATCAGTTTGGAAAATATAAACATCTTATGATGAAAATGGACTAGAAGATACTGATAATAATAATTGTTTTATTCAACGTACGTGTAGAGCTTATAATAGAATATAATTTATAGAAAATTAATAGTTATGTAACAAAATGTTAATGTCATGAAATCCTGACAATAGGACTAAGTAAATGATTCTTATTTACTATAATTAACTTGCATACATTTCATTTAAGCAGATACTTTATAAACACTATAAAACATGATTTTATATGATAATTTTGACGAATAATATATATTCATTTTTTGAACTGCTTATAAAACACACAATTCTCAAGTTAATCTCTTGAAACCTGGACCATTATATTAAGAAAATGATTTTAATTTGTTATTATTAACTTGCATACATCTCATTTAAGCAGATTTTCCATAAACACTATAAAACATGATTTTATATGATAATTTTGATGAATAATATACATTTATTTTTTGATCTGCTTATAAAACAAACAATTCTCAAGATAATCTCTTGAAGCCTGGACCACTATATTAAGAAGATGATTCTAATTTGTTATTATTAACTTGCATACATCTCATTTAAGCAGATACTTCATTAAAACTATAAAACATGATTTTATATGATAATTTTGACGAATATTAAATATTTATTTTTTGATCTGCTTATAAAACAAACAATTCTCAAGATAATCTCTTGAAACCTGGACTACTATATTAAGAAAATGATTCTAATTTTTTATTATTAACTTGCATACATCTCATTTAAGCAGATACTTCATTAAAACTATAAAACATGATTTTATATGATAATTTTGATGAATAATATACATTTATTTTTTAATCTGCTTATAAAACAAACAATTCTCAAGATAATCTCTTGAAACCTGGACCACTATATTAAGAAAATGATTCTTATTTGTTATTAATAACTTGCATACATCTCATTTAAGCAGATACTTCATTAAAACTATAAAACATGATTTTATATGATAATTTTGACGAATATTAAATATTTATTTTTTGATCTGCTTAAAAAACAAACAATTCTCAAGATAATCTCTTGAAGCCTGGACCACTATATTAAGAAAATGATTCTAATTTGTTATTAATAACTTGCATACATCTCATTTAAGCAGATACTTCATTAAAACTATGAAACATGATTTTATATGATAATTTTGACGAATATTAAATATTTATTTTTTGATCTGATTATAAAACAAACAATTATCAAGTTAATCGCTTGAAACCTGGACTATTATATTAAGAAAATGATTCTAATTTGTTATTATTAACTTGCATACATCTCATTTAAGCAGATACTTCATTAATACTATAAAACATGATTTTATATGATAATTTTGACGAATATTAAATATTTATTTTTTGATCTGCTTATAAAACAAACAATTATCAAGTTAATCTCTTGAAGCCTGGACCACTATAATAAGAAAATGATTCTAATTTGTTATTATTAACTTGCATACATCTCATTTAAGCAGATACTTCATTAAAACTATAAAACATGATTGTATATGATAATTTTGATGAATATTAAAAATTCATGTTTTAAACTGCCTTTAAAGCACTGAATTATCGAGTCATTCTCCAATTATTATATTTTTTTAGATGCAAATACAGCAGATCACTCAAGGGATGCTGAAACATTATTTGGTATTCAAACAATTCTGGAAAAGTATGAACATCCAATTTTGAAAATGAACTAACGAATACTGATTATAAAGAATTTATGCAATGTACATGTAATGGTTATTAGGTATAGTTGATAGAAAATTAATAGCAATGTATCTAAAAGTTACTCAAATGCTTCCCTGACCATAATATTAAGAAGATGATTCTAATTTGTTATTATTAACTTGCATACATCTCATTTAAGCAGATACTTCATTAAAACTATAAAACATGAATTTATATGATAATTTTGACGAATATTAAATATTTATTTTTTGATCTGCTTATAAAACAAACAATTATCAAGTTAATCGCTTGAAACCTGGACCATTATATTAAGAAAATGATTCTAATTTATTATTATTAACTTTCATACATCTCATTTAAGCAGATTTTTCATAAACACTATAAAACATGATTTTATATGATAATTTTGATGAATAATATACATTTATTTTTTGATCTGCTTATAAAACAAACAATTCTCAAGATAATCTCTTGAAGCCTGGACCACTATATTAAGAAGATGATTCTAATTTGTTATTATTAACTTGCATACATCTCATTTAAGCAGATTTTTCATAAACACTATAAAACATGATTTTATATGATAATTTTGATGAATAATATACATTTATTTTTTGAACTGCTTATAAAACACACAATTCTCAAGTTTATCTCTTGAAACCTTGACCATTATATTAAGAAAATGATTCTAATTTGTTATTATTAACTTGCATACATCTCATTTAAGCAGATTCTTCATTAAAACTATAAAACATGATTTTATATGATAATTTTGACGAATATTAAATATTTATTTTTTGATCTGCTTATAAAACAAACAATTCTCAAGATAATCTCTTGAAGCCTGGACCACTATATTAAGAAGATGATTCTAATTTGTTATTATTAACTTGCATACATCTCATTTAAGCAGATACTTCATTAAAAATATAAAACATGATTTTATATGATAATTTTGACGAATATTAAATATTTATTTTTTGATCTGCTTATAAAACAAACAATTCTCAAGATAATCTCTTGAAACCTGGACCACTATATTAAGAAAATGATTCTTATTTGTTATTAATAACTTGCATACATCTCATTTAAGCAGATACTTCATTAAAACTATAAATCATGATTTTATATGATAATTTTGACGAATATTAAAAATTCATGTTTTAAACTGCTTATAAAGCACTGAGTTATCGAGTCATTCTCCAATTATTATATTTTTTTAGATGCAAATACAGCAGATCACTCAAGGGATGCTGAAACATTATTTGGTATTCAAACAACTCTGGAAAAGTATGATCATCCAATTTTGAAAATGAACTAAAAGATACTGATTATAAAGAATTTATGCAATGTACGTGTAATGGTTATTAGGTATAGTTGATAGAAAATTAATAGCAATGTATCTAAAAGTTACTCAAATGCTTCCCTGACCATAATATTAAGAAGATGATTCTAATTTGTTATTATTAACTTGCATACATCTCATTTAAGCAGATACTTCATTAAAACTATAAAACATGAATTTATATGATAATTTTGACGAATATTAAATATTTATTTTTTGATCTGCTTATAAAACAAACAATTATCAAGTTAATCGCTTGAAACCTGGACCATTATATTAAGAAAATGATTCTAATTTATTATTATTAACTTTCATACATCTCATTTAAGCAGATTTTTCATAAACACTATAAAACATGATTTTATATGATAATTTTGATGAATAATATACATTTATTTTTTGATCTGCTTATAAAACAAACAATTCTCAAGATAATCTCTTGAAGCCTGGACCACTATATTAAGAAGATGATTCTAATTTGTTATTATTAACTTGCATACATCTCATTTAAGCAGATTTTTCATAAACACTATAAAACATGATTTTATATGATAATTTTGATGAATAATATACATTTATTTTTTGAACTGCTTATAAAACACACAATTCTCAAGTTAATCTCTTGAAACCTTGACCATTATATTAAGAAAATGATTCTAATTTGTTATTATTAACTTGCATACATCTCATTTAAGCAGATTCTTCATTAAAACTATAAAACATGATTTTATATGATAATTTTGACGAATATTAAATATTTATTTTTTGATCTGCTTATAAAACAAACAATTCTCAAGATAATCTCTTGAAACCTGGACCACTATATTAAGAAAATGATTCTTATTTGTTATTAATAACTTGCATACATCTCATTTAAGCAGATACTTCATTAAAACTATAAATCATGATTTTATATGATAATTTTGACGAATATTAAAAATTCATGTTTTAAACTGCTTATAAAGCACTGAGTTATCGAGTCATTCTCCAATTATTATATTTTTTTAGATGCAAATACAGCAGATCACTCAAGGGATGCTGAAACATTATTTGGTATTCAAACAACTCTGGAAAAGTATGAACATCCAATTTTGAAAATGAACTAACGAATACTGATTATAATGAATTTATGCAAATTACATGTAATGGTTATTGAATATAATTTATAGAATATTAATATAATGATACAATAGATATTTGTTAATAAAGTGAATAAATGATTATTAAACACCTGAGAACTTTTAATTTTCATTCTTAAAATTTGTCTTAGCTATAAAAATCATTTTATTTTTATTACATTTATATGATAATTTTGTTGAATATAACAAATTCATACATTTAACTGCTTATAAAATATTTTATTCTCAAGTACGTGTTTTGAAACCTTGACTGTTATATTATGAAAATTATTCCATTTTATCATTTATAACTTTCATATGTTTTGTTTAACCAGATACTTTTACTTCATAAGAACTATAACAAATTATTTTATATGTTAATTTTGAGGAATTATACAATTCATATTTTTTTCATATTGAACAAAAGAAAATTTAAGTTATTGTTCGAGTGTATTATTTAGTTACATTTATTTTACATTCAAATTCAACAAAATAATTTGGTAGATTTGTACTATCTTTTATGGCTTATCATAATTATTATTTCTTATCATCTGTTATAAGATTATATTTCATATCACTTTGCTGTTTTACAATCGTATTTGCATTTAAGTTTTAAATGAAAATTGTTTTTAAATATTTTGTATTAAGAATAAAGTTGTTCAGATAGTTATTGTTTGATTGTTTCCGTTACTGACTTAATCAGTATTTTCCAAATACTAGTTATCATATAAAGATTTTCGTTCTAATTATGGTGTGTAGTAGTGACATTGTTTACTCCAACTATACGCATATTTAACTGACTACAATATTTTCAGATTGCAATACAGCAGACAATGAAAGCCATGGTGAGACATGAATTCGCGATTCTATCAGTTTGGAAAATATAAACATCTTATGATGAAAATGGACTAGAAGATACTGATAATAATAATTGTTTTATTCAACGTACGTGTAGAGCTTATAATAGAATATAATTTATAGAAAATTAATAGTTATGTAACAAAATGTTAATGTCATGAAATCCTGACAATAGGACTAAGTAAATGATTCTTATTTACTATAATTAACTTGCATACATTTCATTTAAGCAGATACTTTATAAACACTATAAAACATGATTTTATATGATAATTTTGACGAATAATATATATTCATTTTTTGAACTGCTTATAAAACACACAATTCTCAAGTTAATCTCTTGAAACCTGGACCATTATATTAAGAAAATGATTTTAATTTGTTATTATTAACTTGCATACATCTCATTTAAGCAGATTTTCCATAAACACTATAAAACATGATTTTATATGATAATTTTGATGAATAATATACATTTATTTTTTGATCTGCTTATAAAACAAACAATTCTCAAGATAATCTCTTGAAGCCTGGACCACTATATTAAGAAGATGATTCTAATTTGTTATTATTAACTTGCATACATCTCATTTAAGCAGATACTTCATTAAAACTATAAAACATGATTTTATATGATAATTTTGACGAATATTAAATATTTATTTTTTGATCTGCTTATAAAACAAACAATTCTCAAGATAATCTCTTGAAACCTGGACTACTATATTAAGAAAATGATTCTAATTTTTTATTATTAACTTGCATACATCTCATTTAAGCAGATACTTCATTAAAACTATAAAACATGATTTTATATGATAATTTTGATGAATATTAAAAATTCATGTTTTAAACTGCCTTTAAAGCACTGAATTATCGAGTCATTCTCCAATTATTATATTTTTTTAGATGCAAATACAGCAGATCACTCAAGGGATGCTGAAACATTATTTGGTATTCAAACAATTCTGGAAAAGTATGAACATCCAATTTTGAAAATGAACTAACGAATACTGATTATAAAGAATTTATGCAATGTACATGTAATGGTTATTAGGTATAGTTGATAGAAAATTAATAGCAATGTATCTAAAAGTTACTCAAATGCTTCCCTGACCATAATATTAAGAAGATGATTCTAATTTGTTATTATTAACTTGCATACATCTCATTTAAGCAGATACTTCATTAAAACTATAAAACATGAATTTATATGATAATTTTGACGAATATTAAATATTTATTTTTTGATCTGCTTATAAAACAAACAATTATCAAGTTAATCGCTTGAAACCTGGACCATTATATTAAGAAAATGATTCTAATTTATTATTATTAACTTTCATACATCTCATTTAAGCAGATTTTTCATAAACACTATAAAACATGATTTTATATGATAATTTTGATGAATAATATACATTTATTTTTTGATCTGCTTATAAAACAAACAATTCTCAAGATAATCTCTTGAAGCCTGGACCACTATATTAAGAAGATGATTCTAATTTGTTATTATTAACTTGCATACATCTCATTTAAGCAGATTTTTCATAAACACTATAAAACATGATTTTATATGATAATTTTGTTATACATTTATTTTTTGAACTGCTTATAAAACACACAATTCTCAAGTTTATCTCTTGAAACCTTGACCATTATATTAAGAAAATGATTCTAATTTGTTATTATTAACTTGCATACATCTCATTTAAGCAGATTCTTCATTAAAACTATAAAACATGATTTTATATGATAATTTTGACGAATATTAAATATTTATTTTTTTGATCTGCTTATAAAAACAAACAATTCTCAAGATAATCTCTTGAAGCCTGGACCACTATATTAAGAAGATGATTCTAATTTGTTATTATTAACTTGCATACATCTCATTTAAGCAGATACTTCATTAAAAATATAAAACATGATTTTATATGATAATTTTGACGAATATTAAATATTTATTTTTTGATCTGCTTATAAAACAAACAATTCTCAAGATAATCTCTTGAAACCTGGACCACTATATTAAGAAAATGATTCTTATTTGTTATTAATAACTTGCATACATCTCATTTAAGCAGATACTTCATTAAAACTATAAATCATGATTTTATATGATAATTTTGACGAATATTAAAAATTCATGTTTTAAACTGCTTATAAAGCACTGAGTTATCGAGTCATTCTCCAATTATTATATTTTTTTAGATGCAAATACAGCAGATCACTCAAGGGATGCTGAAACATTATTTGGTATTCAAACAACTCTGGAAAAGTATGATCATCCAATTTTGAAAATGAACTAAAAGATACTGATTATAAAGAATTTATGCAATGTACGTGTAATGGTTATTAGGTATAGTTGATAGAAAATTAATAGCAATGTATCTAAAAGTTACTCAAATGCTTCCCTGACCATAATATTAAGAAGATGATTCTAATTTGTTATTATTAACTTGCATACATCTCATTTAAGCAGATACTTCATTAAAACTATAAAACATGAATTTATATGATAATTTTGACGAATATTAAATATTTATTTTTTGATCTGCTTATAAAACAAACAATTATCAAGTTAATCGCTTGAAACCTGGACCATTATATTAAGAAAATGATTCTAATTTATTATTATTAACTTTCATACATCTCATTTAAGCAGATTTTTCATAAACACTATAAAACATGATTTTATATGATAATTTTGATGAATAATATACATTTATTTTTTGATCTGCTTATAAAACAAACAATTCTCAAGATAATCTCTTGAAGCCTGGACCACTATATTAAGAAGATGATTCTAATTTGTTATTATTAACTTGCATACATCTCATTTAAGCAGATTTTTCATAAACACTATAAAAACATGATTTTATATGATAATTTTGATGAATAATATACATTTATTTTTTGAACTGCTTATAAAACACACAATTCTCAAGTTAATCTCTTGAAACCTTGACCATTATATTAAGAAAATGATTCTAATTTGTTATTATTAACTTGCATACATCTCATTTAAGCAGATTCTTCATTAAAACTATAAAACATGATTTTTATATGATAATTTTGACGAATATTAAATATTATTTTTTGATCTGCTTATAAAACAAACAATTCTCAAGATAATCTCTTGAAACCTGGACCACTATATTAAGAAAATGATTCTTATTTGTTATTAATAACTTGCATACATCTCATTTAAGCAGATACTTCATTAAAACTATAAATCATGATTTTATATGATAATTTTGACGAATATTAAAAATTCATGTTTTAAACTGCTTATAAAGCACTGAGTTATCGAGTCATTCTCCAATTATTATATTTTTTTAGATGCAAATACAGCAGATCACTCAAGGGATGCTGAAACATTATTTGGTATTCAAACAACTCTGGAAAAGTATGAACATCCAATTTTGAAAATGAACTAACGAATACTGATTATAATGAATTTATGCAAATTACATGTAATGGTTATTGAATATAATTTATAGAATATTAATATAATGATACAATAGATATTTGTTAATAAAGTGAATAAATGATTATTAAACACCTGAGAACTTTTAATTTTCATTCTTAAAATTTGTCTTAGCTATAAAAATCATTTTATTTTTATTACATTTATATGATAATTTTGTTGAATATAACAAATTCATACATTTAACTGCTTATAAAATATTTTATTCTCAAGTACGTGTTTTGAAACCTTGACTGTTATATTATGAAAATTATTCCATTTTATCATTTATAACTTTCATATGTTTTGTTTAACCAGATACTTTTACTTCATAAGAACTATAACAAATTATTTTATATGTTAATTTTGAGGAATTATACAATTCATATTTTTTTTCATATTGAACAAAAGAAAATTTAAGTTATTGTTCGAGTGTATTATTTAGTTACATTTATTTTACATTCAAATTCAACAAAATAATTTGGTAGATTTGTACTATCTTTTATGGCTTATCATAATTATTATTTCTTATCATCTGTTATAAGATTATATTTCATATCACTTTGCTGTTTTACAATCGTATTTGCATTTAAGTTTTAAATGAAAATTGTTTTTAAATATTTTGTATTAAGAATAAAGTTGTTCAGATAGTTATTGTTTGATTGTTTCCGTTACTGACTTAATCAGTATTTTCCAAATACTAGTTATCATATAAAGATTTTCGTTCTAATTATGGTGTGTAGTAGTGACATTGTTTACTCCAACTATACGCATATTTAACTGACTACAATATTTTCAGATTGCAATACAGCAGACAATGAAAGCCATGGTGAGACATGAATTCGCGATTCTATCAGTTTGGAAAATATAAACATCTTATGATGAAAATGGACTAGAAGATACTGATAATAATAATTGTTTTATTCAACGTACGTGTAGAGCTTATAATAGAATATAATTTATAGAAAATTAATAGTTATGTAACAAAATGTTAATGTCATGAAATCCTGACAATAGGACTAAGTAAATGATTCTTATTTACTATAATTAACTTGCATACATTTCATTTAAGCAGATACTTTATAAACACTATAAAACATGATTTTATATGATAATTTTGATGAATAATATACATTTATTTTTTGATCTGCTTATAAAACAAACAATTCTCAAGATAATCTCTTGAAGCCTGGACCACTATATTAAGAAGATGATTCTAATTTGTTATTATTAACTTGCATACATCTCATTTAAGCAGATACTTCATTAAAACTATAAAACATGATTTTATATGATAATTTTGACGAATATTAAATATTTATTTTTTGATCTGCTTATAAAACAAACAATTCTCAAGATAATCTCTTGAAACCTGGACTACTATATTAAGAAAATGATTCTAATTTTTTATTATTAACTTGCATACATCTCATTTAAGCAGATACTTCATTAAAACTATAAAACATGATTTTATATGATAATTTTGATGAATAATATACATTTATTTTTTAATCTGCTTATAAAACAAACAATTCTCAAGATAATCTCTTGAAACCTGGACCACAATATTAAGAAAATGATTCTTATTTGTTATTAATAACTTGCATACATCTCATTTAAGCAGATACTTCATTAAAAACTATAAAACATGATTTTATATGATAATTTTGACGAATATTAAATATTTATTTTTTGATCTGCTTAAAAAACAAACAATTCTCAAGATAATCTCTTGAAGCCTGGACCACTATATTAAGAAAATGATTCTAATTTGTTATTAATAACTTGCATACATCTCATTTAAGCAGATACTTCATTAAAACTATGAAACATGATTTTATATGATAATTTTGACGAATATTAAATATTTATTTTTTGATCTGATTATAAAACAAACAATTATCAAGTTAATCGCTTGAAACCTGGACTATTATATTAAGAAAATGATTCTAATTTGTTATTATTAACTTGCATACATCTCATTTAAGCAGATACTTCATTAATACTATAAAACATGATTTTATATGATAATTTTGGACGAATATTAAATATTTATTTTTTGATCTGCTTATAAAACAAACAATTATCAAGTTAATCTCTTGAAGCCTGGACCACTATAATAAGAAAATGATTCTAATTTGTTATTATTAACTTGCATACATCTCATTTAAGCAGATACTTCATTAAAACTATAAAACATGATTGTATATGATAATTTTGATGAATATTAAAAATTCATGTTTTAAACTGCCTTTTAAAGCACTGAATTATCGAGTCATTCTCCAATTATTATATTTTTTTAGATGCAAATACAGCAGATCACTCAAGGGATGCTGAAACATTATTTGGTATTCAAACAATTCTGGAAAAGTATGAACATCCAATTTTGAAAATGAACTAACGAATACTGATTATAAAGAATTTATGCAATGTACATGTAATGGTTATTAGGTATAGTTGATAGAAAATTAATAGCAATGTATCTAAAAGTTACTCAAATGCTTCCCTGACCATAATATTAAGAAGATGATTCTAATTTGTTATTATTAACTTGCATACATCTCATTTAAGCAGATACTTCATTAAAACTATAAAACATGAATTTATATGATAATTTTGACGAATATTAAATATTTATTTTTTGATCTGGCTTATAAAACAAACAATTATCAAGTTAATCGCTTGAAACCTGGACCATTATATTAAGAAAATGATTCTAATTTATTATTATTAACTTTCATACATCTCATTTAAGCAGATTTTTCATAAACACTATAAAACATGATTTTATATGATAATTTTGATGAATAATATACATTTATTTTTTGATCTGCTTATAAAACAAACAATTCTCAAGATAATCTCTTGAAGCCTGGACCACTATATTAAGAAGATGATTCTAATTTGTTATTATTAACTTGCATACATCTCATTTAAGCAGATTTTTCATAAACACTATAAAACATGATTTTATATGATAATTTTGATGAATAATATACATTTATTTTTTGAACTGCTTATAAAACACACAATTCTCAAGTTAATCTCTTGAAACCTTGACCATTATATTAAGAAAATGATTCTAATTTGTTATTATTAACTTGCATACATCTCATTTAAGCAGATTCTTCATTAAAACTATAAAACATGATTTTATATGATAATTTTGACGAATATTAAATATTTATTTTTTGATCTGCTTATAAAACAAACAATTCTCAAGATAATCTCTTGAAGCCTGGACCACTATATTAAGAAGATGATTCTAATTTGTTATTATTAACTTGCATACATCTCATTTAAGCAGATACTTCATTAAAAATATAAAACATGATTTTATATGATAATTTTGACGAATATTAAATATTTATTTTTTGATCTGCTTATAAAACAAACAATTCTCAAGATAATCTCTTGAAACCTGGACCACTATATTAAGAAAATGATTCTTATTTGTTATTAATAACTTGCATACATCTCATTTAAGCAGATACTTCATTAAAACTATAAATCATGATTTTATATGATAATTTTGACGAATATTAAAAATTCATGTTTTAAACTGCTTATAAAGCACTGAGTTATCGAGTCATTCTCCAATTATTATATTTTTTTTAGATGCAAATACAGCAGATCACTCAGGGGATGCTGAAACATTATTTGGTATTCAAACAACTCTGGAAAAGTATGATCATCCAATTTTGAAAATGAACTAAAAGATACTGATTATAAAGAATTTATGCAATGTACGTGTAATGGTTATTAGGTATAGTTGATAGAAAATTAATAGCAATGTATCTAAAAGTTACTCAAATGCTTCCCTGACCATAATATTAAGAAAATGATTCTGATTTATTATTATTAACATTCATACATCTCATTTAAGCAGATTTTTCATAAACACTATAAAACATGATTTTATATGATAATTTTGATGAATAATATACATTTATTTTTTGAACTGCTTATAAAACACACAATTCTCAAGTTTATCTCTTGAAACCTTGACCACTATATTAAGAAAATGATTCTAATTTGTTATTATTAACTTGCATACATCTCATTTAAGCAGATACTTCATTAAAACTATAAAACATGATTTTATATGATAATTTTGACGAATATTAAATATTTAATTTTTGATCTGCTTATAAAACAAACAATTCTCAAGATAATCTCTTGAAACCTGGACCACTATATTAAGAAAATGATTCTAATTTGTTATTATTAACTTGCATACATCTCATTTAAGCAGATACTTCATTAAAACTATAAAACATGATTTTATATGATAATTTTGACGAATATTAAAAATTCATGTTTTAAACTGCTTATAAAGCACTGAGTTATCGAGTCATTCTCCAATTATTATATTTTTTTAGATGCAAATACAGCAGATCACTCAAGGGATGCTGAAACATTATTTGATATTCAAACAACTCTGGAAAAGTATGAACATCCAATTTTGAAAATGAACTAAAAGATACTGATTATAAAGAATTTATGCAATGTACGTGTAATGGTTATTAGGTATAGTTGATAGAAAATTAATAGCAATGTAACTAAAAGTTACTCAAATGCTTTCCTGACCATAATATTAAGAAAATGATTCTGATTTATTATTATTAACTTTCATACATCTCATTTAAGCAGATTTTTCATAAACACTATAAAACATGATTTTATATGATAATTTTGATGAATAATATACAATTATTTTTTGAACTGCTTATAAAACACACAATTCTCAAGTTAATCTCTTGAAACCTGGACCATTATATTAAGAAAATGATTTTAATTTGTTATTATTAACTTGCATACATCTCATTTAAGCAGATTTTCCATAAACACTATAAAACATGATTTTATATGATAATTTTGATGAATAATATACATTTATTTTTTGATCTGCTTATAAAACAAACAATTCTCAAGATAATCTCTTGAAGCCTGGACCACTATATTAAGAAGATGATTCTAATTTGTTATTATTAATTTGCATACATCTCATTTAAGCAGATACTTCATTAAAACTATAAAACATGATTTTATATGATAATTTTGACGAATATTAAATATTTATTTTTTGATCTGCTTATAAAACAAACAATTCTCAAGATAATCTCTTGAAACCTGGACTACTATATTAAGAAAATGATTCTAATTTTTTATTATTAACTTGCATACATCTCATTTAAGCAGATACTTCATTAAAACTATAAAACATGATTTTATATGATAATTTTGATGAATAATATACATTTATTTTTTAATCTGCTTATAAAACAAACAATTCTCAAGATAATCTCTTGAAACCTGGACCACTATATTAAGAAAATGATTCTTATTTGTTATTAATAACTTGCATACATCTCATTTAAGCAGATACTTCATTAAAACTATAAAACATGATTTTATATGATAATTTTGACGAATATTAAATATTTATTTTTTGATCTGCTTAAAAAACAAACAATTCTCAAGATAATCTCTTGAAGCCTGGACCACTATATTAAGAAAATGATTCTAATTTGTTATTAATAACTTGCATACATCTCATTTAAGCAGATACTTCATTAAAACTATGAAACATGATTTTATATGATAATTTTGACGAATATTAAATATTTATTTTTTGATCTGATTATAAAACAAACAATTATCAAGTTAATCGCTTGAAACCTGGACTATTATATTAAGAAAATGATTCTAATTTGTTATTATTAACTTGCATACATCTCATTTAAGCAGATACTTCATTAATACTATAAAACATGATTTTATATGATAATTTTGACGAATATTAAATATTTATTTTTTGATCTGCTTATAAAACAAACAATTATCAAGTTAATCTCTTGAAGCCTGGACCACTATAATAAGAAAATGATTCTAATTTGTTATTATTAACTTGCATACATCTCATTTAAGCAGATACTTCATTAAAACTATAAAACATGATTGTATATGATAATTTTGATGAATATTAAAAATTCATGTTTTAAACTGCCTTTAAAGCACTGAATTATCGAGTCATTCTCCAATTATTATATTTTTTTAGATGCAAATACAGCAGATCACTCAAGGGATGCTGAAACATTATTTGGTATTCAAACAATTCTGGAAAAGTATGAACATCCAATTTTGAAAATGAACTAACGAATACTGATTATAAAGAATTTATGCAATGTACATGTAATGGTTATTAGGTATAGTTGATAGAAAATTAATAGCAATGTATCTAAAAGTTACTCAAATGCTTCCCTGACCATAATATTAAGAAGATGATTCTAATTTGTTATTATTAACTTGCATACATCTCATTTAAGCAGATACTTCATTAAAACTATAAAACATGAATTTATATGATAATTTTGACGAATATTAAATATTTATTTTTTGATCTGCTTATAAAACAAACAATTATCAAGTTAATCGCTTGAAACCTGGACCATTATATTAAGAAAATGATTCTAATTTATTATTATTAACTTTCATACATCTCATTTAAGCAGATTTTTCATAAACACTATAAAACATGATTTTATATGATAATTTTGATGAATAATATACATTTATTTTTTGATCTGCTTATAAAACAAACAATTCTCAAGATAATCTCTTGAAGCCTGGACCACTATATTAAGAAGATGATTCTAATTTGTTATTATTAACTTGCATACATCTCATTTAAGCAGATTTTTCATAAACACTATAAAACATGATTTTATATGATAATTTTGATGAATAATATACATTTATTTTTTGAACTGCTTATAAAACACACAATTCTCAAGTTAATCTCTTGAAACCTTGACCATTATGTTAAGAAAATGATTCTAATTTGTTATTATTAACTTGCATACATCTCATTTAAGCAGATTCTTCATTAAAACTATAAAACATGATTTTATATGATAATTTCGACGAATATTAAATATTTATTTTTTGATCTGCTTATAAAACAAACAATTCTCAAGATAATCTCTTGAAGCCTGGACCACTATATTAAGAAGATGATTCTAATTTGTTATTATTAACTT
Organism: Rhopalosiphum padi; assembly: GCF_020882245.1. Lineage (NCBI taxonomy): Eukaryota > Metazoa > Arthropoda > Insecta > Hemiptera > Aphididae > Rhopalosiphum > Rhopalosiphum padi. Next base: position 18,563,512 of record NC_083599.1, read on the forward strand.
GCATACATCTCATTTAAGCAGATACTTCATTAAAAATATAAAACATGATTTTATATGATAATTTTGACGAATATTAAATATTTATTTTTTGATCTGCTTATAAAACAAACAATTCTCAAGATAATCTCTTGAAACCTGGACCACTATATTAAGAAAATGATTCTTATTTGTTATTAATAACTTGCATACATCTCATTTAAGCAGATACTTCATTAAAACTATAAATCATGATTTTATATGATAATTTTGACGAATATTAAAAATTCATGTTTTAAACTGCTTATAAAGCACTGAGTTATCGAGTCATTCTCCAATTATTATATTTTTTTAGATGCAAATACAGCAGATCACTCAAGGGATGCTGAAACATTATTTGGTATTCAAACAACTCTGGAAAAGTATGAACATCCAATTTTGAAAATGAACTAACGAATACTGATTATAATGAATTTATGCAAATTACATGTAATGGTTATTGAATATAATTTATAGAATATTAATATAATGATACAATAGATATTTGTTAATAAAGTGAATAAATGATTATTAAACACCTGAGAACTTTTAATTTTCATTCTTAAAATTTGTCTTAGCTATAAAAATCATTTTATTTTTATTACATTTATATGATAATTTTGTTGAATATAACAAATTCATACATTTAACTGCTTATAAAATATTTTATTCTCAAGTACGTGTTTTGAAACCTTGACTGTTATATTATGAAAATTATTCCATTTTATCATTTATAACTTTCATATGTTTTGTTTAACCAGATACTTTTACTTCATAAGAACTATAACAAATTATTTTATATGTTAATTTTGAGGAATTATACAATTCATATTTTTTTCATATTGAACAGAAGAAAATTTAAGTTATTGTTCGAGTGTATTATTTAGTTACATTTATTTTACATTCAAATTCAACAAAATAATTTGGTAGATTTGTACTATCTTTTATGGCTTATCATAATTATTATTTCTTATCATCTGTTATAAGATTATATTTCATATCACTTTGCTGTTTTACAATCGTATTTGCATTTAAGTTTTAAATGAAAATTGTTTTTAAATATTTTGTATTAAGAATAAAGTTGTTCAGATAGTTATTGTTTGATTGTTTCCGTTACTGACTTATTCAGTATTTTCCAAATACTAGTTATCATATAAAGATTTTCGTTCTAATTATGGTGTGTAGTAGTGACATTGTTTACTCCAACTATACGCATATTTAACTGACTACAATATTTTCAGATTGCAATACAGCAGACAATGAAAGCCATGGTGAGACATGAATTCGCGATTCTATCAGTTTGGAAAATATAAACATCTTATGATGAAAATGGACTAGAAGATACTGATAATAATAATTGTTTTATTCAACGTACGTGTAGAGCTTATAATAGAATATAATTTATAGAAAATTAATAGTTATGTAACAAAATGTTAATGTCATGAAATCCTGACAATAGGACTAAGTAAATGATTCTTATTTACTATAATTAACTTGCATACATTTCATTTAAGCAGATACTTTATAAACACTATAAAACATGATTTTATATGATAATTTTGACGAATAATATATATTCATTTTTTGAACTGCTTATAAAACACACAATTCTCAAGTTAATCTCTTGAAACCTGGACCACTATATTAAGAAAATGATTCTAAGTTATTATTAACAACTTGCATACATTTTATTTAATCAGATTTTTCATTAAAACTATAAAACATGATTTTATATGATAATTTTGACGTATATTAAAAATTTATTTTTTGATCTGCTTATAAAACAAACAATTATCAAGTTAATCTCTTGAAATCTGGACCACTATATTAAGAATATGATTCTAAATTGTTATTAATAACTTGCATACATCTCATTTAAGCAGATACTTCATTAAAACTATAAAACATGATTTTATATGATAATTTTGACGAATATTAAATATTTATGTTTGATCTGCTTATAAAACAAACAATTATCAAGTTAATCTCTTGAAACCTGTACCACTATATTAAGAAAATGATTCTGATTTGTTATTATTAACTTGCATACATCTCATTTAAGCAGATACTTCATTAAAACTTTAAAACATGATTTTATATGATAATTTTGACGAATATTAAATATTTATTTTTTGATCTGCTTATAAAACAAACAATTCTCAAGATAATCTCTTGAAACCTGGACCACTATATTAAGAAAATGATTCTTATTTGTTATTAATAACTTGCATACATCTCATTTAAGCAGATACTTCATTAAAACTATAAATCATGATTTTATATGATAATTTTGACGAATATTAAAAATTCATGTTTTAAACTGCTTATAAAGCACTGAGTTATCGAGTCATTCTCCAATTATTATATTTTTTTAGATGCAAATACAGCAGATCACTCAAAGGATGCTGAAACATTATTTGGTATTCAAACAACTCTGGAAAAGTATGAACATCCAATTTTGAAAATGAACTAACGAATACTGATTATAATGAATTTATGCAAATTACATGTAATGGTTATTGAATATAATTTATAGAATATTAATATAATGATACAATAGATATTTGTTAATAAAGTGAATAAATGATTATTAAACACCTGAGAACTTTTAATTTTCATTCTTAAAATTTGTCTTAGCTATAAAAATCATTTTATTTTTATTACATTTATATGATAATTTTGTTGAATATAACAAATTCATACATTTAACTGCTTATAAAATATTTTATTCTCAAGTACGTGTTTTGAAACCTTGACTGTTATATTATGAAAATTATTCCATTTTATCATTTATAACTTTCATATGTTTTGTTTAACCAGATACTTTTACTTCATAAGAACTATAACAAATTATTTTATATGTTAATTTTGAGGAATTATACAATTCATATTTTTTTCATATTGAACAGAAGAAAATTTAAGTTATTGTTCGAGTGTATTATTTAGTTACATTTATTTTACATTCAAATTCAACAAAATAATTTGGTAGATTTGTACTATCTTTTATGGCTTATCATAATTATTATTTCTTATCATCTGTTATAAGATTATATTTCATATCACTTTGCTGTTTTACAATCGTATTTGCATTTAAGTTTTAAATGAAAATTGTTTTTAAATATTTTGTATTAAGAATAAAGTTGTTCAGATAGTTATTGTTTGATTGTTTCCGTTACTGACTTATTCAGTATTTTCCAAATACTAGTTATCATATAAAGATTTTCGTTCTAATTATGGTGTGTAGTAGTGACATTGTTTACTCCAACTATACGCATATTTAACTGACTACAATATTTTCAGATTGCAATACAGCAGACAATGAAAGCCATGGTGAGACATGAATTCGCGATTCTATCAGTTTGGAAAATATAAACATCTTATGATGAAAATGGACTAGAAGATACTGATAATAATAATTGTTTTATTCAACGTACGTGTAGAGCTTATAATAGAATATAATTTATAGAAAATTAATAGTTATGTAACAAAATGTTAATGTCATGAAATCCTGACAATAGGACTAAGTAAATGATTCTTATTTACTATAATTAACTAGCATACATTTCATTTAAGCAGATACTTTATAAACACTATAAAACATGATTTTATATGATAATTTTGACGAATAATATATATTCATTTTTTGAACTGCTTATAAAACACACAATTCTCAAGTTAATCTCTTGAAACCTGGACCACTATATTAAGAAAATGATTCTAAGTTATTATTAACAACTTGCATACATTTTATTTAATCAGATTTTTCATTAAAACTATAAAACATGATTTTATATGATAATTTTGACGTATATTAAAAATTTATTTTTTGATCTGCTTATAAAACAAACAATTATCAAGTTAATCTCTTGAAATCTGGACCACTATATTAAGAATATGATTCTAAATTGTTATTAATAACTTGCATACATCTCATTTAAGCAGATACTTCATTAAAACTATAAAACATGATTTTATATGATAATTTTGACGAATATTAAATATTTATGTTTGATCTGCTTATAAAACAAACAATTATCAAGTTAATCTCTTGAAACCTGTACCACTATATTAAGAAAATGATTCTGATTTGTTATTATTAACTTGCATACATCTCATTTAAGCAGATACTTCATTAAAACTTTAAAACATGATTTTATATGATAATTTTGACGAATATTAAAAATTCATGTTTTAAACTGCTTATAAAGCACTGAGTTATCGAGTCATTTTCCAATTATTATATTTATTTAACTGGATAAATTTTTTTTGATGCAAATACAGCAGATCACTCAAGGGATGCTGAAACATTATTTGGTATTCAAACAACTCTGGAAAAGTATGAACATCCAATTTTGAAAATGAACTAAAAGATACTGATTATAAAGAATTTATGCAATGTACGTGTAATGGTTATTAGGTATAGTTGATAGAAAATTAATAGCAATGTAACTAAAAGTTACTCAAATGCTTCCCTGACCATAATATTAAGAAAATGATTCTGATTTATTATTATTAACTTTCATACATCTCATTTAAGCAGATTTTTCATAAACACTATAAAACATGATTTTATATAATAATTTTGATGAATAATATACATTTATTTTTTGAACTGCTTATAAAACACACAATTCTCAAGTTAATCTCTTGAAACCTTGACCATTATATTAAGAAAATGATTCTAATTTGTTATTATTAACTTGCATACATCTCATTTAAGCAGATTCTTCATTAAAACTATAAAACATGATTTTATATGATAATTTTGACGAATATTAAATATTTATTTTTTGATCTGCTTATAAAACAAACAATTCTCAAGATAATCTCTTGAAGCCTGGACCACTATATTAAGAAGATGATTCTAATTTGTTATTATTAACTTGCATACATCTCATTTAAGCAGATACTTCATTAAAAATATAAAACATGATTTTATATGATAATTTTGACGAATATTAAATATTTATTTTTTGATCTGCTTATAAAACAAACAATTCTCAAGATAATCTCTTGAAACCTGGACCACTATATTAAGAAAATGATTCTTATTTGTTATTAATAACTTGCATACATCTCATTTAAGCAGATACTTCATTAAAACTATAAATCATGATTTTATATGATAATTTTGACGAATATTAAAAATTCATGTTTTAAACTGCTTATAAAGCACTGAGTTATCGAGTCATTCTCCAATTATTATATTTTTTTAGATGCAAATACAGCAGATCACTCAAAGGATGCTGAAACATTATTTGGTATTCAAACAACTCTGGAAAAGTATGAACATCCAATTTTGAAAATGAACTAACGAATACTGATTATAATGAATTTATGCAAATTACATGTAATGGTTATTGAATATAATTTATAGAATATTAATATAATGATACAATAGATATTTGTTAATAAAGTGAATAAATGATTATTAAACACCTGAGAACTTTTAATTTTCATTCTTAAAATTTGTCTTAGCTATAAAAATCATTTTATTTTTATTACATTTATATGATAATTTTGTTGAATATAACAAATTCATACATTTAACTGCTTATAAAATATTTTATTCTCAAGTACGTGTTTTGAAACCTTGACTGTTATATTATGAAAATTATTCCATTTTATCATTTATAACTTTCATATGTTTTGTTTAACCAGATACTTTTACTTCATAAGAACTTTAACAAATTATTTTATATGTTAATTTTGACGAATTATACAATTCATATTTTTTTCATATTAAACAGAAGAAAATTTAAGTTATTGTTCGAGTGTATTATTTACTTATATTTATTTTACATTCAAATTCAACAAAATAATTTGGTAGATTTGTACTATCTTTTATGGTTTATCATAATTATTATTTCTTATCATCTGTTATATGATTATATTTCATATCACTTTGCTGTTTTACAATGGTATTTGCATTTAAGTTTTAACTGAAAATTGTTTTTAAATATTTTGTATTAAGAATAAAGTTGTTCAGATAGTTATTGTTTGATTGTTTCCGTTACTGACTTATTCAGTATTTTCCAAATACTAGTTATCATATAAAGATTTTCGTTCTAATTATTGTGTGTAGTAGTGACATTGTTTACTCCAACTATACGCATATTTAACTGACTACAATATTTTCAGATTGCAATACAGCAGACAATGAAAGTCATGGTGAGACATGAATTCGCGATTCTATCAGTTTGGAAAATATAAACATCCTATGATGAAAATAGACTAGAAGATACTGATAATAATAATTGTTTTATTCAACGTACGTGTAGAGCTTATAATAGAATATAATTTATAGAAAATTAATAGTTATGTAACAGAATGTTAATGTTATGAAATCCTGACAATAGGACTAAGTAAACGATTCTTATTTACTATAATTAACTTTCATACAATTCATTTAACTTGATACTTCATAAACACTAAAAAACATGATTTTATATGATCATTTTGACGAATATCAAAAATTCATGTTTTAAACTACTTATAAAGCACTGAGTTATCGAGTCATTCTCCAATTATTATATATATTTAACTGATTAAATTTTTTTAGATGCAAATACAGCAGATCACTCAAGGGATGCTGAAACATTATTTGGTATTCAAACAACTCTGGAAAAGTATGAACATCCAATTTTGAAAATGAACTATAAGATACTGATTATAAAGAATTTATGCAATGTACGTGTAATGGTTATTAGGTATAGTTGATAGAAAATTAATAGCAATGTATCTAAAAGTTACTCAAATGCTTCCTGACCATTATATTAAGAAAATGATTCTTATTTATTATTATTAACTTTCATACATCTCATTTAAGCAGATACTTCATTAAAACTATAAAACATGATTTTGTATGATAATTTCGATGAATATTAAATATTTATTTTTTGATCTGCTTTTAAAACAAACAATTATCAAGTTAATCTCTTGAAACGTGGACCACTATATTAAGAAAATGATTCTAATTTATTATTATTAACTTGCATACATCTCATTTAAGCAGATACTTCAATAAAACTATAAAACATGATTTTATATAATAATTTTGACGAATATTAAATATTTATTTTTTGATCTGCTTATAAAATAAACAATTATCAAGTTAATCTGTTGAAACCTGGACCATTATATTAAGAAAATGATTCTAATTTATTATTATTATTTTTCATACATTTCATTTAAGCAGATACTTTATTAAAACTATAAAACATGATTTTGTATGATAATTTTGACGAATATTAAATATTTATTTTTTGATCTGCTTATAAAACAAACAATTATCAAGTTAATCTCTTGAAACCTGGACCACTATATTAAGAAAATGATTCTAATTTATTATTATTAACTTGCATACATCTCATTTAAGCAGATAATTCAATAAAACTATAAAACATGATTTTATATAATAATTTTGAAGAAAATAAAATATTTATTTTTTGATTTGCTTATAAAACAAACAATTATCAAGTTAATCTGTTGAAACCTGGACCATTATATTAAGAAAATGATTCTAATTTATTATTATTAACTTGCATACATCTCATTTAAGCAGATACTTCATTAAAACTATAAAACATGATTTTATATGATAATTATGACGTATATTAATTATTTATGTATTCAACTGCTTATAAAACAAACAATTCTCAAGTTAATCTCTTGAAACCTGGACCACTATATTAAGAAAATGATTCCAATTTATTATTATTAACTTGCATACATCTCATTTAAGCAGATACTTCATTAAAACTATAAAACATGATTTTGTATGATAATTTTGACGAATATTAAAAATTCATGTTTTAAACTGCTTATAAAGCACTGAGTTATCGAGTCATTCTCCAATTATTATATATATTTACTGATTAAATTTTTTTAGATGCAAATACAGCAGATCATTCAAGGGATGCTGAAACATTATTTGGTATTCAAACAACTCTGGAAAAGTATGAACATCCAATTTTGAAAATGAACTATAAGATACTGATTATAAAGAATTTATGCAATGTACGTGTAATGGTTATTAGGTATAGTTGATAGAAAATTAATAGCAATGTATCTAAAAGTTACTCAAATGCTTCCCTGACCATAATATTAAGAAAATGATTCTGATTTATTATTATTAACTTTCATACATCTCATTTAAGCAGATTTTTCATAAACACTATAAAACATGATTTTATATGATAATTTTGACGTATATTAAAAATCTATTTTTTGATCTGCTTATAAAACAAACAATTATCAAGTTAATCTCTTGAAACCTGGACCACTATATTAAGAAAATGATTCTAATTTGATATTATTAACTTGCATACATCTCATTTAAGCAGATACTTCATTTAAACTATAAAACATGATTTTATATGATAATTTTGACGAATATTAAATATTTATTTTTTGATCTGCTTATAAAACAAACAATTCTCAAGATAATCTCTTGAAGCCTGGACCACTATATTAAGAAAATGATTCTAATTTGTTATTAATAACTTGCATACATCTCATTTAAGCAGATACTTCATTAAAACTATAAAACATGATTTTATATGATAATTTTTACGAATATTAAAAATTCATGTTTTAAACTGCTTATAAAGCACTGAGTTATCGAGTCATTCTCCAATTATTATATTTTTTTAGATGCAAATACAGCAGATCATTCAAGGGATGCTGAAACATTATTTGGTATTCAAACAACTCTGGAAAAGTATGAACATCCAATTTTGAAAATGAACTATAAGATACTGATTATAAAGAATTTATGCAATGTACGTGTAATGGTTATTAGGTATAGTTGATAGAAAATTAATAGCAATGTATCTAAAAGTTACTCAAATGCTTTCCTGACCATAATATTAAGAAAATGATTCAGATTTATTATTATTAACATTCATACATCTCATTTAAGCAGATTTTTCATAAACACTATAAAACATGATTTTATATGATAATTTTGACGAATAATATATATTCATTTTTTGAACTGCTTATAAAACACACAATTCTCAAGTTAATCTCTTGAAACCTGGACCACTATATTAAGAAAATGATTCTAAGTTATTATTAACAACTTGCATACATTTTATTTAATCAGATTTTTCATTAAAACTATAAAACATGATTTTATATGATAATTTTGACGTATATTAAAAATTTATTTTTTGATCTGCTTATAAAACAAACAATTATCAAGTTAATCTCTTGAAACCTGGACCACTATATTAAGAATATGATTCTAAATTGTTATTAATAACTTGCATACATCTCATTTAAGCAGATACTTCATTAAAACTATAAAACATGATTTTATATGATAATTTTGACGAATATTAAATATTTATGTTTGATCTGCTTATAAAACAAACAATTATCAAGTTAATCTCTTGAAACCTGTACCACTATATTAAGAAAATGATTCTGATTTGTTATTATTAACTTGCATACATCTCATTTAAGCAGATACTTCATTAAAACTATAAAACATAATTTTATATGATAATTTTGACGAATATTAAAAATTCATGTTTTAAACTGCTTATAAAGCACTGAGTTATCGAGTCATTTTCCAATTATTATATTTATTTAACTGGATAAATTTTTTTTGATGCAAATACAGCAGATCACTCAAGGGATGCTGAAACATTATTTGGTATTCATAAAACTCTGGAAAAGTATGAACATCCAATTTTGAAAATGAACTAAAAGATACTGATTATAAAGAATTTATGCAATGTACGTGTAATGGTTATTAGGTATAGTTGATAGAAAATTAATAGCAATGTAACTAAGTTACTCAAATGCTTCCCTGACCATAATATTAAGAAAATGATTCTGATTTATTATTATTAACTTTCATACATCTCATTTAAGCAGATTTTTCATAAACACTATAAAACATGATTTTATATGATAATTTTGATGAATAATATACATTTATTTTTTGAACTGCTTATAAAACACACAATTCTCAAGTTAATCTCTTGAAACCTTGACCATTATATTAAGAAAATGATTCTAATTTGTTATTATTAACTTGCATACATCTCATTTAAGCAGATTTTTCATAAACACTATAAAACATGATTTTATATGATAATTTTGACGAATATTAAATATTTATTTTTTGATCTGCTTATAAAACAAACAATTCTCAAGATAATCTCTTGAAACCTGGACCACTATATTAAGAAAATGATTCTAATTTGTTATTAATAACTTGCATACATCTCATTTAAGCAGATACTTCATTAAAACTATAAATCATGATTTTATATGATAATTTTGACGAATATTAAAAATTCATGTTTTAAACTGCTTATAAAGCACTGAGTTATCGAGTCATTCTCCAATTATTATATTTTTTTAGATGCAAATACAGCAGATCACTCAAGGGATGCTGAAACATTATTTGGTATTCAAACAACTCTGGAAAAGTATGAACATCCAATTTTGAAAATGAACTAATGAATACTGATTATAATGAATTTATGCAAATTACATGTAATGGTTATTGAATATAATTTATAGAATATTAATATAATGATACAATAGATATTTGTTAATAAAGTAAATAAATGATTATTAAACACCTGAGAACTTCTAATTTTCATTCTTAAAATTTGTCTTAGCTATAAAAATCATTTTATTTTTATTACATTTATATGATAATTTTGTTGAATATAACAAATTCATACATTTAACTGCTTATAAAAAATTTTATTCTCAAGTACGTGTTTTGAAACCTTGACTGTTATATTATGAAAATTATTCCATTTTATCATTTATAACTTTCATATGTTTTGTTTAACCAGATACTTTTACTCATAAGAACTTTAACAAATTATTTTATATGTTAATTTTGACGAATTATACAATTCATATTTTTTTCATATTGAACAGAAGAAAATTTAAGTTATTGTTCGAGTGTATTATTTAGTTACATTTATTTTACATTCAAATTCAACAAAATAATTTGGTAGATTTGTACTATCTTTTATGGCTTATCATAATTATTATTTCTTATCATCTGTTATAAGATTATATTTCATATCACTTTGCTGTTTTACAATCGTATTTGCATTTAAGTTTTAAATGAAAATTGTTTTTAAATATTTTGTATTAAGAATAAAGTTGTTCAGATAGTTATTGTTTGATTGTTTCCGTTACTGACTTATTCAGTATTTTCCAAATACTAGTTATCATATAAAGATTTTCGTTCTAATTATGGTGTGTAGTAGTGACATTGTTTACTCCAACTATACGCATATTTAACTGACTACAATATTTTCAGATTGCAATACAGCAGACAATGAAAGCCATGGTGAGACATGAATTCGCGATTCTATCAGTTTGGAAAATATAAACATCCTATGATGAAAATGGACTAGAAGATACTGATGATAATAATTGTTTTATTCAACGTACGTGTAGAGCTTATAATAGAATATAATTTATAGAAAATTAATAGTTATGTAACAAAATGTTAATGTTATGAAATCCTGACAATAGGACTAAGAAAATGATTCTAATTTATTATTATTAACTTTCATACATCTCATTTAAGCAGATACTTCATTAAAACTATAAAACATGATTTTTATATGATAATTTTGACGAATATTAAATATTTATTTTTTGATCTGCTTATAAAACAAACAATTATCAAGTTAATATCTTGAAACCTGGACCACTATATTAAGAAAATGATTCTAATTTTTTATTATTAACTTGCATACATCTCATTTAAGCAGATTTTTCATAAACACTATAAAACATGATTTTATATGATAATTTTGATGAATAATATACATTTATTTTTTGATCTGCTTATAAAACAAACAATTCTCAAGATAATCTCTTGAAGCCTGGACCACTATATTAAGAAGATGATTCTAATTTGTTATTATTAACTTGCATACATTTCATTTAAGCAGATACTTTATAAACACTATTAAACATGATTTTATATGATAATTTTGACGAATAATATATATTCATTTTTTGAACTGCTTATAAAACACACAATTCTCAAGTTAATCTCTTGAAACCTGGACCACTATATTAAGAAAATGATTCTAAATTATTATTATTAACTTGCATACATTTCATTTAAGCAGATACTTTATAAACACTATAAAACATGATTTTATATGATAATTTGACGAATAATATATATTCATGTTTTAAACTGCTTATAAAGCACTGAGTTATCGAGTCATTTTCCAATTATTATATTTATTTAACTGGATAAATTTTTTTAGATGCAAATACAGCAGATCACTCAAGGGATGCTGAAACATTATTTGATATTCAAACAACTCTGGAAAAGTATGAACATCCAATTTTGAAAATGAACTAAAAGATACTGATTATAAAGAATTTATGCAATGTACGTGTACTGGTTATTAGGTATAGTTGATAGAAAATTAATAGCAATGTAACTAATAGTTACTCAAATGCTTCCCTGACCATAATATTAAGAAAATGATTCTGATTTATTATTATTAACTTTCATACATCTCATTTAAGCAGATTTTTCATAAACACTATAAAACATGATTTTATATGATAATTTTGACGAATAATATATATTCATTTTTTGAACTGCTTATAAAACACACAATTCTCAAGTTAATCTCTTGAAACCTGGACCACTATATTAAGAAAATGATTCTAAATTATTATTATTAACTTGCATACATTTCATTTAAGCAGATACTTTATAAACACTATAAAACATGATTTTATATGATAATTTGACGAATAAATATATATTCATGTTTTAAACTGCTTATAAAGCACTGAGTTATCGAGTCATTTTCCAATTATTATATTTATTTAACTGGATAAATTTTTTTAGATGCAAATACAGCAGATCACTCAAGGGATGCTGAAACATTATTTGATATTTAAACAAACTCTGGAAAAGTATGAACATCCAATTTTGAAAATGAACTAAAAGATACTGATTATAAAGAATTTATGCAATGTACGTGTAATGGTTATTAGGTATAGTTGATAGAAAATTAATAGCAATGTAACTAAAAGTTACTCAAATGCTTCCCTGACCATAATATTAAGAAATGATTCTGATTTATTATTATTAACTTCATACATCTCATTTAAGCAGATTTTTCATAAACACTATAAAACATGATTTATATGATAATTTTGATGAATAATATACAATTATTTTTGAACTGCTTATAAACACACAATTCTCAAGTTAATCTCTTGAAACCTGGACCATTATATTAAGAAAATGATTTTAATTTGTTATTATTAAACTTGCATACATCTCATTTAAGCAGATTTTTCATAAACACTATAAAACATGATTTTAATTGATAATTTTGATGAATAATATACATTTATTTTTGATCTGCTTATAAAACAAACAATTCTCAAGATAATCTCTTGAAGCCTGGACCACTATATTAAGAAGATGATTCTAATTTGTTATTATTAACTTGCATACATCTCATTTAAGCAGATACTTCATTAAAACTATAAAACATGATTTTATATGATAATTTTGACGAATATTAAAAATTCATGTTTTAAATCTGCTTATAAAGCACTGAGTTATCGAGTCATTTTCCAATTATTATATTTATTTAACTGGATAAATTTTTTTAGATGCAAATACAGCAGATCACTCAAGGGATGCTGAAACATTATTTGATATTCAAACAAATCTGGAAAAGTATGAACATCCAATTTTGAAAATGAACTAAAAGATACTGATTATAAAGAATTTATGCAATGTACGTGTAATGGTTATTAGGTATAGTTGATAGAAAATTAATAGCAATGTAACTAAAAGTTACTCAAATGCTTCCCTGACCATAATATTAAGAAAATGATTCTGATTTATTATTATTAACTTTCATACATCTCATTTAAGCAGATTTTTCATAAACACTATAAAACATGATTTTATATGATAATTTTGATGAATAATATACAATTATTTTTTGAACTGCTTATAAAACACACAATTCTCAAGTTAATCTCTTGAAACCTGGACCATTATATTAAGAAAATGATTTTAATTTGTTATTATTAACTTGCATACATCTCATTTAAGCAGATTTTTCATAAACACTATAAAACATGATTTTATATGATAATTTGACGAATAATATATATTCATGTTTTAAACTGCTTATAAAGCACTGAGTTATCGAGTCATTTTCCAATTATTATATTTATTTAACTGGATAAATTTTTTTAGATGCAAATACAGCAGATCACTCAAGGGATGCTGAAACATTATTTGATATTCAAACAACTCTGGAAAAGTATGAACATCCAATTTTGAAAATGAACTAAAAGATACTGATTATAAAGAATTTATGCAATGTACGTGTAATGGTTATTAGGTATAGTTGATAGAAAATTAATAGCAATGTAACTAAAAGTTACTCAAATGCTTCCCTGACCATAATATTAAGAAAATGATTCTGATTTATTATTATTAACTTTCATACATCTCATTTAAGCAGATTTTTCATAAACACTATAAAACATGATTTTATATGATAATTTTGACGAATAATATATATTCATTTTTTGAACTGCTTATAAAACACACAATTCTCAAGTTAATCTCTTGAAACCTGGACCACTATATTAAGAAAATGATTCTAAATTATTATTATTAACTTGCATACATTTCATTTAAGCAGATACTTTATAAACACTATAAAACATGATTTTATATGATAATTTGACGAATAATATATATTCATGTTTTAAACTGCTTATAAAGCACTGAGTTATCGAGTCATTTTCCAATTATTATATTTATTTAACTGGATAAATTTTTTTAGATGCAAATACAGCAGATCACTCAAGGGATGCTGAAACATTATTTGATATTCAAACAACTCTGGAAAAGTATGAACATCCAATTTTGAAAATGAACTAAAAGATACTGATTATAAAGAATTTATGCAATGTACGTGTAATGGTTATTAGGTATAGTTGATAGAAAATTAATAGCAATGTAACTAAAAGTTACTCAAATGCTTCCCTGACCATAATATTAAGAAAATGATTCTGATTTATTATTATTAACTTTCATACATCTCATTTAAGCAGATTTTTCATAAACACTATAAAACATGATTTTATATGATAATTTTGATGAATAATATACAATTATTTTTTTGAACTGCTTATAAAACACACAATTCTCAAGTTAATCTCTTGAAACCTGGACCATTATATTAAGAAAATGATTTTAATTTGTTATTATTAACTTGCATACATCTCATTTAAGCAGATTTTTCATAAACACTATAAAACATGATTTTATATGATAATTTTGATGAATAATATACATTTATTTTTTGATCTGCTTATAAAACAAACAATTCTCAAGATAATCTCTTGAAGCCTGGACCACTATATTAAGAAGATGATTCTAATTTGTTATTATTAACTTGCATACATCTCATTTAAGCAGATACTTCATTAAAACTATAAAACATGATTTTATATGATAATTTTGACGAATATTAAAAATTCATGTTTTAAACTGCTTATAAAGCACTGAGTTATCGAGTCATTTTCCAATTATTATATTTATTTAACTGGATAAATTTTTTTAGATGCAAATACAGCAGATCACTCAAGGGATGCTGAAACATTATTTGATATTCAAACAACTCTGGAAAAGTATGAACATCCAATTTTGAAAATGAACTAAAAGATACTGATTATAAAGAATTTATGCAATGTACGTGTAATGGTTATTAGGTATAGTTGATAGAAAATTAATAGCAATGTAACTAAAAGTTACTCAAATGCTTCCCTGACCATAATATTAAGAAAATGATTCTGATTTATTATTATTAACTTTCATACATCTCATTTAAGCAGATTTTTCATAAACACTATAAAATATGATTTTATATGATAATTTTGATAAATAATATACAATTATTTTTTGAACTGCTTATAAAACACACAATTCTCAAGTTAATCTCTTGAAACCTGGACCATTATATTAAGAAAATGATTTTAATTTGTTATTATTAACTTGCATACATCTCATTTAAGCAGATTTTTCATAAACACTATAAAACATGATTTTATATGATAATTTTGATGAATAATATACATTTATTTTTTGATCTGCTTATAAAACAAACAATTTTCAAGATAATCTCTTGAAGCCTGGACCACTATATTAAGAAGATGATTCTAATTTGTTATTATTAACTTGCATACATTTCATTTAAGCAGATACTTTATAAACACTATAAAACATGATTTCATATGATAATTTTGACGAATAATATATATTCATTTTTTGAACTGCTTAAAAAACACACAATTCTCAAGTTAATCTCTTGAAACCTGGACCACTATATTAAGAAAATGATTCTAAATTATTATTATTAACTTGCATACATTTCATTTAAGCAGATACTTTATAAACACTATAAAACATGGTTTTATATGATTATTTGACGAATAATATATATTCATGTTTTAAACTGTTTATAAAGCACTGAGTTATCGAGTCATTTTCCAATTATTATATTTTTTTAGATGCAAATATAGCAGATCACTCAAGGGATGCTGAAACATTATTTGATATTCAAACAACTCTGGAAAAGTATGAACATCCAATTTTGAAAATGAACTAAAAGATACTGATTATAAAGAATTTATGCAATGTACGTGTAATGGTTATTAGGTATAGTTGATAGAAAATTAATAGCAATGTAACTAAAAGTTACTCAAATGCTTCCCTGACCATAATATTAAGAAAATGATTCTGATTTATTATTATTAACTTTCATACATCTCATTTAAGCAGATTTTTCATAAACACTATAAAACATGATTTTATATGATAATTTTGATGAATAATATACAATTATTTTTTGAACTGCTTATAAAACACACAATTCTCAAGTTAATCTCTTGAAACCTGGACCATTATATTAAGAAAATGATTCTAATTTGTTATTATTAACTTGCATACATCTCATTTAAGCAGATTTTTCATAAACACTATAAAACATGATTTTATATGATAATTTTGATGAATAATATACATTTATTTTTTGATCTGCTTATAAAACAAACAATTCTCAAGATAATCTCTTGAAGCCTGGACCACTATATTAAGAAGATGATTCTAATTTGTTATTATTAACTTGCATACATCTCATTTAAGCAGATACTTCATTAAAACTATAAAACATGATTTTATATGATAATTTTGACGAATATTAAATATTTATTTTTTGATCTGCTTATAAAACAAACAATTCTCAAGATAATCTCTTGAAACATGGACCACTATATTAAGAAAATGATTCTAATTTGTTATTATTAACTTGCATACATCTCATTTAAGCAGATACTTCATTAAAACTATAAAACATGATTTTATATGATAATTTTGACGAATATTAAATATTTATTTTTTGATCTGCTTATAAAACAAACAATTCTCAAGATAATTTCTTGAAACCTGGACCATTATATTAAGAAAATGATTCTAATTTATTATTATTAACTTGCATACATCTCATTTAAGCAGATACTTCATTAAAACTATTAAACATGATTTTATATGATAATTTTGACGAATATTAAAAATTCATGTTTTAAACTGCTTATAAAGCACTGAGTTATCGAATCATTTTCCAATTATTATATTTATTTAACTGGATAAATTTTTTTAGATGCAAATACAGCAGATCACTCAAGGGATGCTGAAACATTATTTGATATTCAAACAACTCTGGAAAATTATGAACATCCAATTTTGAAAATGAACTTAAAGATACTGATTATAAAGAATTTATGCAATGTACGTGTAATGGTTATTAGGTATAGTTGATAGAAAATTAATAGCAATGTAACTAAAAGTTACTCAAATGCTTCCCTGACCTTAATATTAAGAAAATGATTCTGATTTATTATTATTAACTTGCATACATCTCATTGAAGCAGATACTTCATTAAAACTATAAAACATGATTTTATATGATAATTTTGACGAATATTAAATATTTATTTTTTGAACTGCTTATAAAACAAACAATTATCAAGTTAATCTCTTGAAACCTGGACCACTATATTAAGAAAATGATTCTAATTTGTTATTATTAACTTGCATACATCTCATTTAAGCAGATACTTCATTAAAACTATAAAACATGATTGTATATGTTAATTTTGATAAATAATATACATTTATTTTTTGAACTGCTTATAAAACACACAATTATCAAGTTAATCGCTTGAAACCTGGACCATTATATTAAGAAAATGATTCTAATTTGTTATTATTAACTTGCATACATCTCATTGAAGCAGATACTTCATTAAAACTATAAAACATGATTTTATATGATAATTTTGACGAATATTAAATATTTATTTTTTGAACTGCTTATAAAACAAACAATTATCAAGTTAATCTCTTGAAACCTGGACCACTATATTAAGAAAATGATTCTAATTTGTTATTATTAACTTGCATACATCTCATTTAAGCAGATACTTCATTAAAACTATAAAACATGATTTTATATGATAATTTTGACGAAAATTAAAAATTCATGTTTTAAACTGCTTATAAAGCACTGAGTTATCGAGTTATTTTCCAATTATTATATTTATTTAACTGGATAAATTTTTTTAGATGCAAATACAGCAGATCACTCAAGGGATGCTGAAACATTATTTGGTATTCAAACAACTCTGGAAAAGTATGAACATCCAATTTTGAAAATGAACTAACGTATACTGATTATAAAGAATTTATGCAATGTACGTGTAATGGTTATTAGGTATAGTTGATAGAAAATTAATAGCAATGTATCTAAAAGTTACTCAAATGCTTCCCTGACCATAATATTAATTATTTTATTTAATATATTATTATTAACTTGCATACATCTCATTTAAGCAGATACTTCATTAAAACTATAAAACATGATTTTATATGATAATTTTTACGAATATTAAAAATTCATGTTTTTAACTGCTTATAAAGCACTGAGTTATCGAGTCATTCTCCAATTATTATATTTTTTTAGATGCAAATACAGCAGATCACTCAAGGGATGCTGAAACATTATTTGATATTCAAACAACTCTGGAAAATTATGAACATCCAATTTTGAAAATGAACTAACGAATACTGATTATAAAGAATTTATGCAATGTACGTGTAATGGTTATTAGGTATAGTTGAGAGAAAATTAATAGCAATGTATCTAAAAGTTACTCAAATGCTTCCCTGACCATAATATTAAGAAAATGATTCTAATTTTTTATTATTAACTTGCATACTTCTCATTTAAGCAAATACTTCATTAAAACTATAAAACATGAATTTATATGATTATTTTGACGAATATTAAATATTTATTTTTTGATCTGCTTATAAAACAAACAATTCTCAAGATAATCTCTTGAAGCCTGGACCACTATATTAAGAAGATGATTCTAATTTGTTATTATTAACTTGCATACATCTCATTTAAGCAGATACTTCATTAAAACTATAAAACATGAATTTATATGATAATTTTGACAAATATTAAATATTTATTTTTTGATCTGCTTATAAAACAAACAATTATCAAGTTAATCGCTTGAAACCTGGACCATTATATTAAGAAAATGATTCTAATTTGTTATTATTAACTTGCATACATCTCATTTAAGCAGATACTTCATTAAAACTATAAAACATGATTGTATATGTTAATTTTGATAAATAATATACATTTATTTTTTGAACTGCTTATAAAACACACAATTATCAAGTTAATCGCTTGAAACCTGGACCATTATATTAAGAAAATGATTCTAATTTGTTATTATTAACTTGCATACATCTCATTGAAGCAGATACTTCATTAAAACTATAAAACATGATTTTATATGATAATTTTGACGAATATTAAATATTTATTTTTTGAACTGCTTATAAAACGAACAATTATCAAGTTAATCTCTTGAAACCTGGACCACTATATTAAGAAAATGATTCTAATTTGTTATTATTAACTTGCATACATCTCATTTAAGCAGATACTTCATTAAAACTATAAAACATGATTGTATATGTTAATTTTGATAAATAATATACATTTATTTTTTGAACTGCTTATAAAACACACAATTATCAAGTTAATCGCTTGAAACCTGGACCATTATATTAAGAAAATGATTCTAATTTGTTATTATTAACTTGCATACATCTCATTTAAGCAGATACTTCATTAAAACTATAAAACATGATTTTATATGATAATTTTGACGAAAATTAAAAATTCATGTTTTAAACTGCTTATAAAGCACTGAGTTATCGAGTTATTTTCCAATTATTATATTTATTTAACTGGATAAATTTTTTTAGATGCAAATACAGCAGATCACTCAAGGGATGCTGAAACATTATTTGGTATTCAAACAACTCTGGAAAAGTATGAACATCCAATTTTGAAAATGAACTAACGAATACTGATTATAAAGAATTTATGCAATGTACGTGTAATGGTTATTAGGTATAGTTGAGAGAAAATTAATAGCAATGTATCTAAAAGTTACTCAAATGCTTCCCTGACCATAATATTAAGAAAATGATTCTAATTTTTTATTATTAACTTGCATACATCTCATTGAAGCAGATACTTCATTAAAACTATAAAACATGATTTTATATGATAATTTTGACGAATATTAAATATTTATTTTTTGAACTGCTTATAAAACAAACAATTATCAAGTTAATCTCTTGAAACCTGGACCACTATATTAAGAAAATGATTCTAATTTGTTATTATTAACTTGCATACATCTCATTTAAGCAGATACTTCATTAAAACTATAAAACATGATTGTATATGTTAATTTTGATAAATAATATACATTTATTTTTTGAACTGCTTATAAAACACACAATTATCAAGTTAATCGCTTGAAACCTGGACCATTATATTAAGAAAATGATTCTAATTTGTTATTATTAACTTGCATACATCTCATTGAAGCAGATACTTCATTAAAACTATAAAACATGATTTTATATGATAATTTTGACGAATATTAAATATTTATTTTTTGAACTGCTTATAAAAC
Source organism: Rhopalosiphum padi (assembly GCF_020882245.1). Lineage (NCBI taxonomy): Eukaryota > Metazoa > Arthropoda > Insecta > Hemiptera > Aphididae > Rhopalosiphum > Rhopalosiphum padi. The sequence goes on from NC_083599.1 coordinate 18,584,668, forward strand.
AAACAATTATCAAGTTAATCTCTTGAAACCTGGACCACTATATTAAGAAAATGATTCTAATTTGTTATTATTAACTTGCATACATCTCATTTAAGCAGATACTTCATTAAAACTATAAAACATGATTTTATATGATAATTTTGACGAAAATTAAAAATTCATGTTTTAAACTGCTTATAAAGCACTGAGTTATCGAGTTATTTTCCAATTATTATATTTATTTAACTGGATAAATTTTTTTAGATGCAAATACAGCAGATCACTCAAGGGATGCTGAAACATTATTTGGTATTCAAACAACTCTGGAAAAGTATGAACATCCAATTTTGAAAATGAACTAACGTATACTGATTATAAAGAATTTATGCAATGTACGTGTAATGGTTATTAGGTATAGTTGATAGAAAATTAATAGCAATGTATCTAAAAGTTACTCAAATGCTTCCCTGACCATAATATTAATTATTTTATTTAATATATTATTATTAACTTGCATACATCTCATTTAAGCAGATACTTCATTAAAACTATAAAACATGATTTTATATGATAATTTTTACGAATATTAAAAATTCATGTTTTTAACTGCTTATAAAGCACTGAGTTATCGAGTCATTCTCCAATTATTATATTTTTTTAGATGCAAATACAGCAGATCACTCAAGGGATGCTGAAACATTATTTGATATTCAAACAACTCTGGAAAATTATGAACATCCAATTTTGAAAATGAACTAACGAATACTGATTATAAAGAATTTATGCAATGTACGTGTAATGGTTATTAGGTATAGTTGAGAGAAAATTAATAGCAATGTATCTAAAAGTTACTCAAATGCTTCCCTGACCATAATATTAAGAAAATGATTCTAATTTTTTATTATTAACTTGCATACTTCTCATTTAAGCAAATACTTCATTAAAACTATAAAACATGAATTTATATGATTATTTTGACGAATATTAAATATTTATTTTTTGATCTGCTTATAAAACAAACAATTCTCAAGATAATCTCTTGAAGCCTGGACCACTATATTAAGAAGATGATTCTAATTTGTTATTATTAACTTGCATACATCTCATTTAAGCAGATACTTCATTAAAACTATAAAACATGAATTTATATGATAATTTTGACAAATATTAAATATTTATTTTTTGATCTGCTTATAAAACAAACAATTATCAAGTTAATCGCTTGAAACCTGGACCATTATATTAAGAAAATGATTCTAATTTGTTATTATTAACTTGCATACATCTCATTTAAGCAGATACTTCATTAAAACTATAAAACATGATTGTATATGTTAATTTTGATAAATAATATACATTTATTTTTTGAACTGCTTATAAAACACACAATTATCAAGTTAATCGCTTGAAACCTGGACCATTATATTAAGAAAATGATTCTAATTTGTTATTATTAACTTGCATACATCTCATTGAAGCAGATACTTCATTAAAACTATAAAACATGATTTTATATGATAATTTTGACGAATATTAAATATTTATTTTTTGAACTGCTTATAAAACGAACAATTATCAAGTTAATCTCTTGAAACCTGGACCACTATATTAAGAAAATGATTCTAATTTGTTATTATTAACTTGCATACATCTCATTTAAGCAGATACTTCATTAAAACTATAAAACATGATTGTATATGTTAATTTTGATAAATAATATACATTTATTTTTTGAACTGCTTATAAAACACACAATTATCAAGTTAATCGCTTGAAACCTGGACCATTATATTAAGAAAATGATTCTAATTTGTTATTATTAACTTGCATACATCTCATTTAAGCAGATACTTCATTAAAACTATAAAACATGATTTTATATGATAATTTTGACGAAAATTAAAAATTCATGTTTTAAACTGCTTATAAAGCACTGAGTTATCGAGTTATTTTCCAATTATTATATTTATTTAACTGGATAAATTTTTTTAGATGCAAATACAGCAGATCACTCAAGGGATGCTGAAACATTATTTGGTATTCAAACAACTCTGGAAAAGTATGAACATCCAATTTTGAAAATGAACTAACGAATACTGATTATAAAGAATTTATGCAATGTACGTGTAATGGTTATTAGGTATAGTTGAGAGAAAATTAATAGCAATGTATCTAAAAGTTACTCAAATGCTTCCCTGACCATAATATTAAGAAAATGATTCTAATTTTTTATTATTAACTTGCATACTTCTCATTTAAGCAAATACTTCATTAAAACTATAAAACATGAATTTATATGATTATTTTGACGAATATTAAATATTTATTTTTTGATCTGCTTATAAAACAAACAATTCTCAAGATAATCTCTTGAAGCCTGGACCACTATATTAAGAAGATGATTCTAATTTGTTATTATTAACTTGCATACATCTCATTTAAGCAGATACTTCATTAAAACTATAAAACATGAATTTATATGATAATTTTGACAAATATTAAATATTTATTTTTTGATCTGCTTATAAAACAAACAATTATCAAGTTAATCGCTTGAAACCTGGACCATTATATTAAGAAAATGATTCTAATTTATTATTATTAACTTTCATACATCTCATTTAATCAGATACTTCATTAAAACTATAAAACATGATTGTATATGATAATTTTGATGAATAATATACATTTATTTTTTGAACTGCTTATAAAACACACAATTATCAAGTTAATCGCTTGAAACCTGGACCATTATATTAAGAAAATGATTCTAATTTGTTATTATTAACTTGCATACATCTCATTGAAGCAGATACTTCATTAAAACTATAAAACATGATTTTATATGATAATTTTGACGAATATTAAATATTTATTTTTTGAACTGCTTATAAAACAAACAATTATCAAGTTAATCTCTTGAAACCTGGACCACTATATTAAGAAAATGATTCTAATTTGTTATTATTAACTTGCATACATCTCATTTAAGCAGATACTTCATTAAAACTATAAAACATGATTTTATATGATAATTTTGACGAAAATTAAAAATTCATGTTTTAAACTGCTTATAAAGCACTGAGATATCGAGTTATTTTCCAATTATTATATTTATTTAACTGGATAAATTTTTTTAGATGCAAATACAGCAGATCACTCAAGGGATGCTGAAACATTATTTGGTATTCAAACAACTCTGGAAAAGTATGAACATCCAATTTTGAAAATGAACTAACGTATACTGATTATAAAGAATTTATGCAATGTACGTGTAATGGTTATTAGGTATAGTTGATAGAAAATTAATAGCAATGTATCTAAAAGTTACTCAAATGCTTCCCTGACCATAATATTAAGAAAATGATTCTGATTTATTATTATTAACTTTCATACATCTCATTTAAGCAGATTTTTCATAAACACTATAAAACATGATTTTATATGATAATTTTGATGAATAATATACAATTATTTTTTGAACTGCTTATAAAACACACAATTCTCAAGTTAATCTCTTGAAACCTGGACCATTATATTAAGAAAATGATTTTAATTTGTTATTATTAACTTGCATACATCTCATTTAAGCAGATTTTTCATAAACACTATAAAACATGATTTTATATGATAATTTTGATGAATAATATACATTTATTTTTTGATCTGCTTATAAAACAAACAATTCTCAAGATAATCTCTTGAAGCCTGGACCACTATATTAAGAAGATGATTCTAATTTGTTATTATTAACTTGCATACATCTCATTTAAGCAGATACTTCATTAAAACTATAAAACATGATTTTATATGATAATTTTGACGAATATTAAAAATTCATGTTTTAAACTGCTTATAAAGCACTGAGTTATCGAGTCATTTTCCAATTATTATATTTATTTAACTGGATAAATTTTTTTAGATGCAAATACAGCAGATCACTCAAGGGATGCTGAAACATTATTTGATATTCAAACAACTCTGGAAAAGTATGAACATCCAATTTTGAAAATGAACTAAAAGATACTGATTATAAAGAATTTATGCAATGTACGTGTAATGGTTATTAGGTATAGTTGATAGAAAATTAATAGCAATGTAACTAAAAGTTACTCAAATGCTTCCCTGACCATAATATTAAGAAAATGATTCTGATTTATTATTATTAACTTTCATACATCTCATTTAAGCAGATTTTTCATAAACACTATAAAACATGATTTTATATGATAATTTTGATGAATAATATACAATTATTTTTTGAACTGCTTATAAAACACACAATTCTCAAGTTAATCTCTTGAAACCTGGACCATTATATTAAGAAAATGATTTTAATTTGTTATTATTAACTTGCATACATCTCATTTAAGCAGATTTTTCATAAACACTATAAAACATGATTTTATATGATAATTTGACGAATAATATATATTCATGTTTTAAACTGCTTATAAAGCACTGAGTTATCGAGTCATTTTCCAATTATTATATTTATTTAACTGGATAAATTTTTTTAGATGCAAATACAGCAGATCACTCAAGGGATGCTGAAACATTATTTGATATTCAAACAACTCTGGAAAAGTATGAACATCCAATTTTGAAAATGAACTAAAAGATACTGATTATAAAGAATTTATGCAATGTACGTGTAATGGTTATTAGGTATAGTTGATAGAAAATTAATAGCAATGTAACTAAAAGTTACTCAAATGCTTCCCTGACCATAATATTAAGAAAATGATTCTGATTTATTATTATTAACTTTCATACATCTCATTTAAGCAGATTTTTCATAAACACTATAAAACATGATTTTATATGATAATTTTGACGAATAATATATATTCATTTTTTGAACTGCTTATAAAACACACAATTCTCAAGTTAATCTCTTGAAACCTGGACCACTATATTAAGAAAATAATTCTAAATTATTATTATTAACTTGCATACATTTCATTTAAGCAGATACTTTATAAACACTATAAAACATGATTTTATATGATAATTTGACGAATAATATATATTCATGTTTTAAACTGCTTATAAAGCACTGAGTTATCGAGTCATTTTCCAATTATTATATTTATTTAACTGGATAAATTTTTTTAGATGCAAATACAGCAGATCACTCAAGGGATGCTGAAACATTATTTGATATTCAAACAACTCTGGAAAAGTATGAACATCCAATTTTGAAAATGAACTAAAAGATACTGATTATAAAGAATTTATGCAATGTACGTGTAATGGTTATTAGGTATAGTTGATAGAAAATTAATAGCAATGTAACTAAAAGTTACTCAAATGCTTCCCTGACCATAATATTAAGAAAATGATTCTGATTTATTATTATTAACTTTCATACATCTCATTTAAGCAGATTTTTCATAAACACTATAAAACATGATTTTATATGATAATTTTGATGAATAATATACAATTATTTTTTGAACTGCTTATAAAACACACAATTCTCAAGTTAATCTCTTGAAACCTGGACCATTATATTAAGAAAATGATTTTAATTTGTTATTATTAACTTGCATACATCTCATTTAAGCAGATTTTTCATAAACACTATAAAACATGATTTTATATGATAATTTTGATGAATAATATACATTTATTTTTTGATCTGCTTATAAAACAAACAATTCTCAAGATAATCTCTTGAAGCCTGGACCACTATATTAAGAAGATGATTCTAATTTGTTATTATTAACTTGCATACATCTCATTTAAGCAGATACTTCATTAAAACTATAAAACATGATTTTATATGATAATTTTGACGAATATTAAAAATTCATGTTTTAAACTGCTTATAAAGCACTGAGTTATCGAGTCATTTTCCAATTATTATATTTATTTAACTGGATAAATTTTTTTAGATGCAAATACAGCAGATCACTCAAGGGATGCTGAAACATTATTTGATATTCAAACAACTCTGGAAAAGTATGAACATCCAATTTTGAAAATGAACTAAAAGATACTGATTATAAAGAATTTATGCAATGTACGTGTAATGGTTATTAGGTATAGTTGATAGAAAATTAATAGCAATGTAACTAAAAGTTACTCAAATGCTTCCCTGACCATAATATTAAGAAAATGATTCTGATTTATTATTATTAACTTTCATACATCTCATTTAAGCAGATTTTTCATAAACACTATAAAATATGATTTTATATGATAATTTTGATGAATAATATACAATTATTTTTTGAACTGCTTATAAAACACACAATTCTCAAGTTAATCTCTTGAAACCTGGACCATTATATTAAGAAAATGATTTTAATTTGTTATTATTAACTTGCATACATCTCATTTAAGCAGATTTTTCATAAACACTATAAAACATGATTTTATATGATAATTTTGATGAATAATATACATTTATTTTTTGATCTGCTTATAAAACAAACAATTTTCAAGATAATCTCTTGAAGCCTGGACCACTATATTAAGAAGATGATTCTAATTTGTTATTATTAACTTGCATACATTTCATTTAAGCAGATACTTTATAAACACTATAAAACATGATTTCATATGATAATTTTGACGAATAATATATATTCATTTTTTGAACTGCTTAAAAAACACACAATTCTCAAGTTAATCTCTTGAAACCTGGACCACTATATTAAGAAAATGATTCTAAATTATTATTATTAACTTGCATACATTTCATTTAAGCAGATACTTTATAAACACTATAAAACATGGTTTTATATGATTATTTGACGAATAATATATATTCATGTTTTAAACTGTTTATAAAGCACTGAGTTATCGAGTCATTTTCCAATTATTATATTTTTTTAGATGCAAATATAGCAGATCACTCAAGGGATGCTGAAACATTATTTGATATTCAAACAACTCTGGAAAAGTATGAACATCCAATTTTGAAAATGAACTAAAAGATACTGATTATAAAGAATTTATGCAATGTACGTGTAATGGTTATTAGGTATAGTTGATAGAAAATTAATAGCAATGTAACTAAAAGTTACTCAAATGCTTCCCTGACCATAATATTAAGAAAATGATTCTGATTTATTATTATTAACTTTCATACATCTCATTTAAGCAGATTTTTCATAAACACTATAAAACATGATTTTATATGATAATTTTGATGAATAATATACAATTATTTTTTGAACTGCTTATAAAACACACAATTCTCAAGTTAATCTCTTGAAACCTGGACCATTATATTAAGAAAATGATTCTAATTTGTTATTATTAACTTGCATACATCTCATTTAAGCAGATTTTTCATAAACACTATAAAACATGATTTTATATGATAATTTTGATGAATAATATACATTTATTTTTTGATCTGCTTATAAAACAAACAATTCTCAAGATAATCTCTTGAAGCCTGGACCACTATATTAAGAAGATGATTCTAATTTGTTATTATTAACTTGCATACATCTCATTTAAGCAGATACTTCATTAAAACTATAAAACATGATTTTATATGATAATTTTGACGAATATTAAATATTTATTTTTTGATCTGCTTATAAAACAAACAATTCTCAAGATAATCTCTTGAAACATGGACCACTATATTAAGAAAATGATTCTAATTTGTTATTATTAACTTGCATACATCTCATTTAAGCAGATACTTCATTAAAACTATAAAACATGATTTTATATGATAATTTTGACGAATATTAAATATTTATTTTTTGATCTGCTTATAAAACAAACAATTCTCAAGATAATTTCTTGAAACCTGGACCATTATATTAAGAAAATGATTCTAATTTATTATTATTAACTTGCATACATCTCATTTAAGCAGATACTTCATTAAAACTATTAAACATGATTTTATATGATAATTTTGACGAATATTAAAAATTCATGTTTTAAACTGCTTATAAAGCACTGAGTTATCGAGTCATTTTCCAATTATTATATTTATTTAACTGGATAAATTTTTTTAGATGCAAATACAGCAGATCACTCAAGGGATGCAGAAACATTATTTGATATTCAAACAACTCTGGAAAATTATGAACATCCAATTTTGAAAATGAACTTAAAGATACTGATTATAAAGAATTTATGCAATGTACGTGTAATGGTTATTAGGTATAGTTGATAGAAAATTAATAGCAATGTAACTAAAAGTTACTCAAATGCTTCCCTGACCTTAATATTAAGAAAATGATTCTGATTTATTATTATTAACTTGCATACATCTCATTGAAGCAGATACTTCATTAAAACTATAAAACATGATTTTATATGATAATTTTGACGAATATTAAATATTTATTTTTTGAACTGCTTATAAAACAAACAATTATCAAGTTAATCTCTTGAAACCTGGACCACTATATTAAGAAAATGATTCTAATTTGTTATTATTAACTTGCATACATCTCATTTAAGCAGATACTTCATTAAAACTATAAAACATGATTGTATATGTTAATTTTGATAAATAATATACATTTATTTTTTGAACTGCTTATAAAACACACAATTATCAAGTTAATCGCTTGAAACCTGGACCATTATATTAAGAAAATGATTCTAATTTGTTATTATTAACTTGCATACATCTCATTGAAGCAGATACTTCATTAAAACTATAAAACATGATTTTATATGATAATTTTGACGAATATTAAATATTTATTTTTTGAACTGCTTATAAAACAAACAATTATCAAGTTAATCTCTTGAAACCTGGACCACTATATTAAGAAAATGATTCTAATTTGTTATTATTAACTTGCATACATCTCATTTAAGCAGATACTTCATTAAAACTATAAAACATGATTTTATATGATAATTTTGACGAAAATTAAAAATTCATGTTTTAAACTGCTTATAAAGCACTGAGTTATCGAGTTATTTTCCAATTATTATATTTATTTAACTGGATAAATTTTTTTAGATGCAAATACAGCAGATCACTCAAGGGATGCTGAAACATTATTTGGTATTCAAACAACTCTGGAAAAGTATGAACATCCAATTTTGAAAATGAACTAACGAATACTGATTATAAAGAATTTATGCAATGTACGTGTAATGGTTATTAGGTATAGTTGAGAGAAAATTAATAGCAATGTATCTAAAAGTTACTCAAATGCTTCCCTGACCATAATATTAAGAAAATGATTCTAATTTTTTATTATTAACTTGCATACTTCTCATTTAAGCAAATACTTCATTAAAACTATAAAACATGAATTTATATGATTATTTTGATGAATAATATACATTTATTTTTTGAACTGCTTATAAAACACACAATTATCAAGTTAATCGCTTGAAACCTGGACCATTATATTAAGAAAATGATTCTAATTTGTTATTATTAACTTGCATACATCTCATTGAAGCAGATACTTCATTAAAACTATAAAACATGATTTTATATGATAATTTTGACGAATATTAAATATTTATTTTTTGAACTGCTTATAAAACAAACAATTATCAAGTTAATCTCTTGAAACCTGGACCACTATATTAAGAAAATGATTCTAATTTGTTATTATTAACTTGCATACATCTCATTTAAGCAGATACTTCATTAAAACTATAAAACATGATTGTATATGTTAATTTTGATAAATAATATACATTTATTTTTTGAACTGCTTATAAAACACACAATTATCAAGTTAATCGCTTGAAACCTGGACCATTATATTAAGAAAATGATTCTAATTTGTTATTATTAACTTGCATACATCTCATTGAAGCAGATACTTCATTAAAACTATAAAACATGATTTTATATGATAATTTTGACGAATATTAAATATTTATTTTTTGAACTGCTTATAAAACGAACAATTATCAAGTTAATCTCTTGAAACCTGGACCACTATATTAAGAAAATGATTCTAATTTGTTATTATTAACTTGCATACATCTCATTTAAGCAGATACTTCATTAAAACTATAAAACATGATTGTATATGTTAATTTTGATAAATAATATACATTTATTTTTTGAACTGCTTATAAAACACACAATTATCAAGTTAATCGCTTGAAACCTGGACCATTATATTAAGAAAATGATTCTAATTTGTTATTATTAACTTGCATACATCTCATTTAAGCAGATACTTCATTAAAACTATAAAACATGATTTTATATGATAATTTTGACGAAAATTAAAAATTCATGTTTTAAACTGCTTATAAAGCACTGAGTTATCGAGTTATTTTCCAATTATTATATTTATTTAACTGGATAAATTTTTTTAGATGCAAATACAGCAGATCACTCAAGGGATGCTGAAACATTATTTGGTATTCAAACAACTCTGGAAAAGTATGAACATCCAATTTTGAAAATGAACTAACGAATACTGATTATAAAGAATTTATGCAATGTACGTGTAATGGTTATTAGGTATAGTTGAGAGAAAATTAATAGCAATGTATCTAAAAGTTACTCAAATGCTTCCCTGACCATAATATTAAGAAAATGATTCTAATTTTTTATTATTAACTTGCATACTTCTCATTTAAGCAAATACTTCATTAAAACTATAAAACATGAATTTATATGATTATTTTGACGAATATTAAATATTTATTTTTTGATCTGCTTATAAAACAAACAATTCTCAAGATAATCTCTTGAAGCCTGGACCACTATATTAAGAAGATGATTCTAATTTGTTATTATTAACTTGCATACATCTCATTTAAGCAGATACTTCATTAAAACTATAAAACATGAATTTATATGATAATTTTGACAAATATTAAATATTTATTTTTTGATCTGCTTATAAAACAAACAATTATCAAGTTAATCGCTTGAAACCTGGACCATTATATTAAGAAAATGATTCTAATTTATTATTATTAACTTTCATACATCTCATTTAATCAGATACTTCATTAAAACTATAAAACATGATTGTATATGATAATTTTGACGAATATTAAATATTTATTTTTTGAACTGCTTATAAAACAAACAATTATCAAGTTAATCTCTTGAAACCTGGACCACTATATTAAGAAAATGATTCTAATTTGTTATTATTAACTTGCATACATCTCATTTAAGCAGATACTTCATTAAAACTATAAAACATGATTTTATATGATAATTTTGACGAAAATTAAAAATTCATGTTTTAAACTGCTTATAAAGCACTGAGATATCGAGTTATTTTCCAATTATTATATTTATTTAACTGGATAAATTTTTTTAGATGCAAATACAGCAGATCACTCAAGGGATGCTGAAACATTATTTGGTATTCAAACAACTCTGGAAAAGTATGAACATCCAATTTTGAAAATGAACTAACGTATACTGATTATAAAGAATTTATGCAATGTACGTGTAATGGTTATTAGGTATAGTTGATAGAAAATTAATAGCAATGTATCTAAAAGTTACTCAAATGCTTCCCTGACCATAATATTAATTATTTTATTTAATATATTATTATTAACTTGCATACATCTCATTTAAGCAGATACTTCATTAAAACTATAAAACATGATTTTATATGATAATTTTTACGAATATTAAAAATTCATGTTTTTAACTGCTTATAAAGCACTGAGTTATCGAGTCATTCTCCAATTATTATATTTTTTTAGATGCAAATACAGCAGATCACTCAAGGGATGCTGAAACATTATTTGATATTCAAACAACTCTGGAAAATTATGAACATCCAATTTTGAAAATGAACTAACGAATACTGATTATAAAGAATTTATGCAATGTACGTGTAATGGTTATTAGGTATAGTTGAGAGAAAATTAATAGCAATGTATCTAAAAGTTACTCAAATGCTTCCCTGACCATAATATTAAGAAAATGATTCTAATTTTTTATTATTAACTTGCATACTTCTCATTTAAGCAAATACTTCATTAAAACTATAAAACATGAATTTATATGATTATTTTGACGAATATTAAATATTTATTTTTTGATCTGCTTATAAAACAAACAATTCTCAAGATAATCTCTTGAAGCCTGGACCACTATATTAAGAAGATGATTCTAATTTGTTATTATTAACTTGCATACATCTCATTTAAGCAGATACTTCATTAAAACTATAAAACATGAATTTATATGATAATTTTGACAAATATTAAATATTTATTTTTTGATCTGCTTATAAAACAAACAATTATCAAGTTAATCGCTTGAAACCTGGACCATTATATTAAGAAAATGATTCTAATTTATTATTATTAACTTTCATACATCTCATTTAATCAGATACTTCATTAAAACTATAAAACATGATTGTATATGATAATTTTGATGAATAATATACATTTATTTTTTGAACTGCTTATAAAACACACAATTATCAAGTTAATCGCTTGAAACCTGGACCATTATATTAAGAAAATGATTCTAATTTGTTATTTTTAACTTGCATACATCTCATTGAAGCAGATACTTCATTAAAACTATAAAACATGATTTTATATGATAATTTTGACGAATATTAAATATTTATTTTTTGAACTGCTTATAAAACAAACAATTATCAAGTTAATCTCTTGAAACCTGGACCACTATATTAAGAAAATGATTCTAATTTGTTATTATTAACTTGCATACATCTCATTTAAGCAGATACTTCATTAAAACTATAAAACATGATTTTATATGATAATTTTGACGAAAATTAAAAATTCATGTTTTAAACTGCTTATAAAGCACTGAGATATCGAGTTATTTTCCAATTATTATATTTATTTAACTGGATAAATTTTTTTAGATGCAAATACAGCAGATCACTCAAGGGATGCTGAAACATTATTTGGTATTCAAACAACTCTGGAAAAGTATGAACATCCAATTTTGAAAATGAACTAAAAGATACTGATTATAAAGAATTTATGCAATGTACGTGTAATGGTTATTAGGTATAGTTGATAGAAAATTAATAGCAATGTAACTAAAAGTTACTCAAATGCTTCCCTGACCATAATATTAAGAAAATGATTCTGATTTATTATTATTAACTTTCATACATCTCATTTAAGCAGATTTTTCATAAACACTATAAAACATGATTTTATATGATAATTTTGATGAATAATATACAATTATTTTTTGAACTGCTTATAAAACACACAATTCTAAAGTTAATCTCTTGAAACCTGGACCATTATATTAAGAAAATGATTTTAATTAGTTATTATTAACTTGCATACATCTCATTTATGCAGATTTTTCATAAACACTATAAAACATGATTTTATATGATAATTTGACGAATAATATATATTCATGTTTTAAACTGCTTATAAAGCACTGAGTTATCGAGTCATTTTCCAATTATTATATTTATTTAACTGGATAAATTTTTTTAGATGCAAATACAGCAGATCACTCAAGGGATGCTGAAACATTATTTGATATTCAAACAACTCTGGAAAAGTATGAACATCCAATTTTGAAAATGAACTAAAAGATACTGATTATAAAGAATTTATGCAATGTACGTGTAATGGTTATTAGGTATAGTTGATAGAAAATTAATAGCAATGTAACTAAAAGTTACTCAAATGCTTCCCTGACCATAATATTAAGAAAATGATTCTGATTTATTATTATTAACTTTCATACATCTCATTTAAGCAGATTTTTCATAAACACTATAAAACATGATTTTATATGATAATTTTGACGAATAATATATATTCATTTTTTGAACTGCTTATAAAACACACAATTCTCAAGTTAATCTCTTGAAACCTGGACCACTATTTTAAGAAAATGATTCTAAATTATTATTATTAACTTGCATACATTTCATTTAAGCAGATACTTTATAAACACTATAAAACATGATTTTATATGATAATTTGACGAATAATATATATTCATGTTTTAAACTGCTTATAAAGCACTGAGTTATCGAGTCATTTTCCAATTATTATATTTATTTAACTGGATAAATTTTTTTAGATGCAAATACAGCAGATCACTCAAGGGATGCTGAAACATTATTTGATATTCAAACAACTCTGGAAAAGTATGAACATCCAATTTTGAAAATGAACTAAAAGATACTGATTATAAAGAATTTATGCAATGTACGTGTAATGGTTATTAGGTATAGTTGATAGAAAATTAATAGCAATGTAACTAAAAGTTACTCAAATGCTTCCCTGACCATAATATTAAGAAAATGATTCTGATTTATTATTATTAACTTTCATACATCTCATTTAAGCAGATTTTTCATAAACACTATAAAACATGATTTTATATGATAATTTTGATGAATAATATACAATTATTTTTTGAACTGCTTATAAAACACACAATTCTCAAGTTAATCTCTTGAAACCTGGACCATTATATTAAGAAAATGATTTTAATTTGTTATTATTAACTTGCATACATCTCATTTAAGCAGATTTTTCATAAACACTATAAAACATGATTTTATATGATAATTTTGATGAATAATATACATTTATTTTTTGATCTGCTTATAAAACAAACAATTCTCAAGATAATCTCTTGAAGCCTGGACCACTATATTAAGAAGATGATTCTAATTTGTTATTATTAACTTGCATACATCTCATTTAAGCAGATACTTCATTAAAACTATAAAACATGATTTTATATGATAATTTTGACGAATATTAAAAATTCATGTTTTAAACTGCTTATAAAGCACTGAGTTATCGAGTCATTTTCCAATTATTATATTTATTTAACTGGATAAATTTTTTTAGATGCAAATACAGCAGATCACTCAAGGGATGCTGAAACATTATTTGATATTCAAACAACTCTGGAAAAGTATGAACATCCAATTTTGAAAATGAACTAAAAGATACTGATTATAAAGAATTTATGCAATGTACGTGTAATGGTTATTAGGTATAGTTGATAGAAAATTAATAGCAATGTAACTAAAAGTTACTCAAATGCTTCCCTGACCATAATATTAAGAAAATGATTCTGATTTATTATTATTAACTTTCATACATCTCATTTAAGCAGATTTTTCATAAACACTATAAAATATGATTTTATATGATAATTTTGATGAATAATATACAATTATTTTTTGAACTGCTTATAAAACACACAATTCTCAAGTTAATCTCTTGAAACCTGGACCATTATATTAAGAAAATGATTTTAATTTGTTATTATTAACTTGCATACATCTCATTTAAGCAGATTTTTCATAAACACTATAAAACATGATTTTATATGATAATTTTGATGAATAATATACATTTATTTTTTGATCTGCTTATAAAACAAACAATTCTCAAGATAATCTCTTGAAGCCTGGACCACTATATTAAGAAGATGATTCTAATTTGTTATTATTAACTTGCATACATTTCATTTAAGCAGATACTTTATAAACACTATAAAACATGATTTCATATGATAATTTTGACGAATAATATATATTCATTTTTTGAACTGCTTAAAAAACACACAATTCTCAAGTTAATCTCTTGAAACCTGGACCACTATATTAAGAAAATGATTCTAAATTATTATTATTAACTTGCATACATTTCATTTAAGCAGATACTTTATAAACACTATAAAACATGGTTTTATATGATTATTTGACGAATAATATATATTCATGTTTTAAACTGTTTATAAAGCACTGAGTTATCGAGTCATTTTCCAATTATTATATTTTTTTAGATGCAAATATAGCAGATCACTCAAGGGATGCTGAAACATTATTTGATATTCAAACAACTCTGGAAAAGTATGAACATCCAATTTTGAAAATGAACTAAAAGATACTGATTATAAAGAATTTATGCAATGTACGTGTAATGGTTATTAGGTATAGTTGATAGAAAATTAATAGCAATGTAACTAAAAGTTACTCAAATGCTTCCCTGACCATAATATTAAGAAAATGATTCTGATTTATTATTATTAACTTTCATACATCTCATTTAAGCAGATTTTTCATAAACACTATAAAACATGATTTTATATGATAATTTTGATGAATAATATACAATTATTTTTTGAACTGCTTATAAAACACACAATTCTCAAGTTAATCTCTTGAAACCTGGACCATTATATTAAGAAAATGATTCTAATTTGTTATTATTAACTTGCATACATCTCATTTAAGCAGATTTTTCATAAACACTATAAAACATGATTTTATATGATAATTTTGATGAATAATATACATTTATTTTTTGATCTGCTTATAAAACAAACAATTCTCAAGATAATCTCTTGAAGCCTGGACCACTATATTAAGAAGATGATTCTAATTTGTTATTATTAACTTGCATACATCTCATTTAAGCAGATACTTCATTAAAACTATAAAACATGATTGTATATGTTAATTTTGATAAATAATATACATTTATTTTTTGAACTGCTTATAAAACACACAATTATCAAGTTAATCGCTTGAAACCTGGACCATTATATTAAGAAAATGATTCTAATTTGTTATTATTAACTTGCATACATCTCATTGAAGCAGATACTTCATTAAAACTATAAAACATGATTTTATATGATAATTTTGACGAATATTAAATATTTATTTTTTGAACTGCTTATAAAACAAACAATTATCAAGTTAATCTCTTGAAACCTGGACCACTATATTAAGAAAATGATTCTAATTTGTTATTATTAACTTGCATACATCTCATTTAAGCAGATACTTCATTAAAACTATAAAACATGATTTTATATGATAATTTTGACGAAAATTAAAAATTCATGTTTTAAACTGCTTATAAAGCACTGAGTTATCGAGTTATTTTCCAATTATTATATTTATTTAACTGGATAAATTTTTTTAGATGCAAATACAGCAGATCACTCAAGGGATGCTGAAACATTATTTGGTATTCAAACAACTCTGGAAAAGTATGAACATCCAATTTTGAAAATGAACTAACGTATACTGATTATAAAGAATTTATGCAATGTACGTGTAATGGTTATTAGGTATAGTTGATAGAAAATTAATAGCAATGTATCTAAAAGTTACTCAAATGCTTCCCTGACCATAATATTAATTATTTTATTTAATATATTATTATTAACTTGCATACATCTCATTTAAGCAGATACTTCATTAAAACTATAAAACATGATTTTATATGATAATTTTTACGAATATTAAAAATTCATGTTTTTAACTGCTTATAAAGCACTGAGTTATCGAGTCATTCTCCAATTATTATATTTTTTTAGATGCAAATACAGCAGATCACTCAAGGGATGCTGAAACATTATTTGATATTCAAACAACTCTGGAAAATTATGAACATCCAATTTTGAAAATGAACTAACGAATACTGATTATAAAGAATTTATGCAATGTACGTGTAATGGTTATTAGGTATAGTTGAGAGAAAATTAATAGCAATGTATCTAAAAGTTACTCAAATGCTTCCCTGACCATAATATTAAGAAAATGATTCTAATTTTTTATTATTAACTTGCATACTTCTCATTTAAGCAAATACTTCATTAAAACTATAAAACATGAATTTATATGATTATTTTGACGAATATTAAATATTTATTTTTTGATCTGCTTATAAAACAAACAATTCTCAAGATAATCTCTTGAAGCCTGGACCACTATATTAAGAAGATGATTCTAATTTGTTATTATTAACTTGCATACATCTCATTTAAGCAGATACTTCATTAAAACTATAAAACATGAATTTATATGATAATTTTGACAAATATTAAATATTTATTTTTTGATCTGCTTATAAAACAAACAATTATCAAGTTAATCGCTTGAAACCTGGACCATTATATTAAGAAAATGATTCTAATTTATTATTATTAACTTTCATACATCTCATTTAATCAGATACTTCATTAAAACTATAAAACATGATTGTATATGATAATTTTGATGAATAATATACATTTATTTTTTGAACTGCTTATAAAACACACAATTATCAAGTTAATCGCTTGAAACCTGGACCATTATATTAAGAAAATGATTCTAATTTGTTATTATTAACTTGCATACATCTCATTGAAGCAGATACTTCATTAAAACTATAAAACATGATTTTATATGATAATTTTGACGAATATTAAATATTTATTTTTTGAACTGCTTATAAAACAAACAATTATCAAGTTAATCTCTTGAAACCTGGACCACTATATTAAGAAAATGATTCTAATTTGTTATTATTAACTTGCATACATCTCATTTAAGCAGATACTTCATTAAAACTATAAAACATGATTTTATATGATAATTTTGACGAAAATTAAAAATTCATGTTTTAAACTGCTTATAAAGCACTGAGTTATCGAGTTATTTTCCAATTATTATATTTATTTAACTGGATAAATTTTTTTAGATGCAAATACAGCAGATCACTCAAGGGATGCTGAAACATTATTTGGTATTCAAACAACTCTGGAAAAGTATGAACATCCAATTTTGAAAATGAACTAACGTATACTGATTATAAAGAATTTATGCAATGTACGTGTAATGGTTATTAGGTATAGTTGATAGAAAATTAATAGCAATGTATCTAAAAGTTACTCAAATGCTTCCCTGACCATAATATTAATTATTTTATTTAATATATTATTATTAACTTGCATACATCTCATTTAAGCAGATACTTCATTAAAACTATAAAACATGATTTTATATGATAATTTTTACGAATATTAAAAATTCATGTTTTTAACTGCTTATAAAGCACTGAGTTATCGAGTCATTCTCCAATTATTATATTTTTTTAGATGCAAATACAGCAGATCACTCAAGGGATGCTGAAACATTATTTGATATTCAAACAACTCTGGAAAATTATGAACATCCAATTTTGAAAATGAACTAACGAATACTGATTATAAAGAATTTATGCAATGTACGTGTAATGGTTATTAGGTATAGTTGAGAGAAAATTAATAGCAATGTATCTAAAAGTTACTCAAATGCTTCCCTGACCATAATATTAAGAAAATGATTCTAATTTTTTATTATTAACTTGCATACTTCTCATTTAAGCAAATACTTCATTAAAACTATAAAACATGAATTTATATGATTATTTTGACGAATATTAAATATTTATTTTTTGATCTGCTTATAAAACAAACAATTCTCAAGATAATCTCTTGAAGCCTGGACCACTATATTAAGAAGATGATTCTAATTTGTTATTATTAACTTGCATACATCTCATTTAAGCAGATACTTCATTAAAACTATAAAACATGAATTTATATGATAATTTTGACAAATATTAAATATTTATTTTTTGATCTGCTTATAAAACAAACAATTATCAAGTTAATCGCTTGAAACCTGGACCATTATATTAAGAAAATGATTCTAATTTATTATTATTAACTTTCATACATCTCATTTAATCAGATACTTCATTAAAACTATAAAACATGATTGTATATGATAATTTTGATGAATAATATACATTTATTTTTTGAACTGCTTATAAAACACACAATTATCAAGTTAATCGCTTGAAACCTGGACCATTATATTAAGAAAATGATTCTAATTTGTTATTATTAACTTGCATACATCTCATTGAAGCAGATACTTCATTAAAACTATAAAACATGATTTTATATGATAATTTTGACGAATATTAAATATTTATTTTTTGAACTGCTTATAAAACGAACAATTATCAAGTTAATCTCTTGAAACCTGGACCACTATATTAAGAAAATGATTCTAATTTGTTATTATTAACTTGCATACATCTCATTTAAGCAGATACTTCATTAAAACTATAAAACATGATTGTATATGTTAATTTTGATAAATAATATACATTTATTTTTTGAACTGCTTACAAAACACACAATTATCAAGTTAATCGCTTGAAACCTGGACCATTATATTAAGAAAATGATTCTAATTTGTTATTATTAACTTGCATACATCTCATTGAAGCAGATACTTCATTAAAACTATAAAACATGATTTTATATGATAATTTTGACGAATATTAAATATTTATTTTTTGAACTGCTTATAAAACAAACAATTATCAAGTTAATCTCTTGAAACCTGGACCACTATATTAAGAAAATGATTCTAATTTGTTATTATTAACTTGCATACATCTCATTTAAGCAGATACTTCATTAAAACTATAAAACATGATTTTATATGATAATTTTGACGAAAATTAAAAATTCATGTTTTAAACTGCTTATAAAGCACTGAGTTATCGAGTTATTTTCCAATTATTATATTTATTTAACTGGATAAATTTTTTTAGATGCAAATACAGCAGATCACTCAAGGGATGCTGAAACATTATTTGGTATTCAAACAACTCTGGAAAAGTATGAACATCCAATTTTGAAAATGAACTAACGAATACTGATTATAAAGAATTTATGCAATGTACGTGTAATGGTTATTAGGTATAGTTGAGAGAAAATTAATAGCAATGTATCTAAAAGTTACTCAAATGCTTCCCTGACCATAATATTAAGAAAATGATTCTAATTTTTTATTATTAACTTGCATACTTCTCATTTAAGCAAATACTTCATTAAAACTATAAAACATGAATTTATATGATTATTTTGATGAATAATATACATTTATTTTTTGAACTGCTTATAAAACACACAATTATCAAGTTAATCGCTTGAAACCTGGACCATTATATTAAGAAAATGATTCTAATTTGTTATTATTAACTTGCATACATCTCATTGAAGCAGATACTTCATTAAAACTATAAAACATGATTTTATATGATAATTTTGACGAATATTAAATATTTATTTTTTGAACTGCTTATAAAACAAACAATTATCAAGTTAATCTCTTGAAACCTGGACCACTATATTAAGAAAATGATTCTAATTTGTTATTATTAACTTGCATACATCTCATTTAAGCAGATACTTCATTAAAACTATAAAACATGATTGTATATGTTAATTTTGATAAATAATATACATTTATTTTTTGAACTGCTTATAAAACACACAATTATCAAGTTAATCGCTTGAAACCTGGACCATTATATTAAGAAAATGATTCTAATTTGTTATTATTAACTTGCATACATCTCATTGAAGCAGATACTTCATTAAAACTATAAAACATGATTTTATATGATAATTTTGACGAATATTAAATATTTATTTTTTGAACTGCTTATAAAACGAACAATTATCAAGTTAATCTCTTGAAACCTGGACCACTATATTAAGAAAATGATTCTAATTTGTTATTATTAACTTGCATACATCTCATTTAAGCAGATACTTCATTAAAACTATAAAACATGATTGTATATGTTAATTTTGATAAATAATATACATTTATTTTTTGAACTGCTTATAAAACACACAATTATCAAGTTAATCGCTTGAAACCTGGACCATTATATTAAGAAAATGATTCTAATTTGTTATTATTAACTTGCATACATCTCATTTAAGCAGATACTTCATTAAAACTATAAAACATGATTTTATATGATAATTTTGACGAAAATTAAAAATTCATGTTTTAAACTGCTTATAAAGCACTGAGTTATCGAGTTATTTTCCAATTATTATATTTATTTAACTGGATAAATTTTTTTAGATGCAAATACAGCAGATCACTCAAGGGATGCTGAAACATTATTTGGTATTCAAACAACTCTGGAAAAGTATGAACATCCAATTTTGAAAATGAACTAACGAATACTGATTATAAAGAATTTATGCAATGTACGTGTAATGGTTATTAGGTGTAGTTGAGAGAAAATTAATAGCAATGTATCTAAAAGTTACTCAAATGCTTCCCTGACCATAATATTAAGAAAATGATTCTAATTTTTTATTATTAACTTGCATACTTCTCATTTAAGCAAATACTTCATTAAAACTATAAAACATGAATTTATATGATTATTTTGACGAATATTAAATATTTATTTTTTGATCTGCTTATAAAACAAACAATTCTCAAGATAATCTCTTGAAGCCTGGACCACTATATTAAGAAGATGATTCTAATTTGTTATTATTAACTTGCATACATCTCATTTAAGCAGATACTTCATTAAAACTATAAAACATGAATTTATATGATAATTTTGACAAATATTAAATATTTATTTTTTGATCTGCTTATAAAACAAACAATTATCAAGTTAATCGCTTGAAACCTGGACCATTATATTAAGAAAATGATTCTAATTTATTATTATTAACTTTCATACATCTCATTTAATCAGATACTTCATTAAAACTATAAAACATGATTGTATATGATAATTTTGATGAATAATATACATTTATTTTTTGAACTGCTTATAAAACACACAATTATCAAGTTAATCGCTTGAAACCTGGACCATTATATTAAGAAAATGATTCTAATTTGTTATTATTAACTTGCATACATCTCATTGAAGCAGATACTTCATTAAAACTATAAAACATGATTTTATATGATAATTTTGACGAATATTAAATATTTATTTTTTGAACTGCTTATAAAACAAACAATTATCAAGTTAATCGCTTGAAACCTGGACCATTATATTAAGAAAATGATTCTAATTTATTATTATTAACTTTCATACATCTCATTTAATCAGATACTTCATTAAAACTATAAAACATGATTGTATATGATAATTTTGATGAATAATATACATTTATTTTTTGAACTGCTTATAAAACACACAATTATCAAGTTAATCGCTTGAAACCTGGACCATTATATTAAGAAAATGATTCTAATTTGTTATTATTAACTTGCATACATCTCATTGAAGCAGATACTTCATTAAAACTATAAAACATGATTTTATATGATAATTTTGACGAATATTAAATATTTATTTTTTGAACTGCTTATAAAACGAACAATTATCAAGTTAATCTCTTGAAACCTGGACCACTATATTAAGAAAATGATTCTAATTTGTTATTATTAACTTGCATACATCTCATTTAAGCAGATACTTCATTAAAACTATAAAACATGATTGTATATGTTAATTTTGATAAATAATATACATTTATTTTTTGAACTGCTTATAAAACACACAATTATCAAGTTAATCGCTTGAAACCTGGACCATTATATTAAGAAAATGATTCTAATTTGTTATTATTAACTTGCATACATCTCATTGAAGCAGATACTTCATTAAAACTATAAAACATGATTTTATATGATAATTTTGACGAATATTAAATATTTATTTTTTGAACTGCTTATAAAACAAACAATTATCAAGTTAATCTCTTGAAACCTGGACCACTATATTAAGAAAATGATTCTAATTTGTTATTATTAACTTGCATACATCTCATTTAAGCAGATACTTCATTAAAACTATAAAACATGATTTTATATGATAATTTTGACGAAAATTAAAAATTCATGTTTTAAACTGCTTATAAAGCACTGAGTTATCGAGTTATTTTCCAATTATTATATTTATTTAACTGGATAAATTTTTTTAGATGCAAATACAGCAGATCACTCAAGGGATGCTGAAACATTATTTGGTATTCAAACAACTCTGGAAAAGTATGAACATCCAATTTTGAAAATGAACTAACGAATACTGATTATAAAGAATTTATGCAATGTACGTGTAATGGTTATTAGGTATAGTTGAGAGAAAATTAATAGCAATGTATCTAAAAGTTACTCAAATGCTTCCCTGACCATAATATTAAGAAAATGATTCTAATTTTTTATTATTAACTTGCATACTTCTCATTTAAGCAAATACTTCATTAAAACTATAAAACATGAATTTATATGATTATTTTGATGAATAATATACATTTATTTTTTGAACTGCTTATAAAACACACAATTATCAAGTTAATCGCTTGAAACCTGGACCATTATATTAAGAAAATGATTCTAATTTGTTATTATTAACTTGCATACATCTCATTTAAGCAGATACTTCATTAAAACTATAAAACATGAATTTATATGATAATTTTGACAAATATTAAATATTTATTTTTTGATCTGCTTATAAAACAAACAATTATCAAGTTAATCGCTTGAAACCTGGACCATTATATTAAGAAAATGATTCTAATTTATTATTATTAACTTTCATACATCTCATTTAATCAGATACTTCATTAAAACTATAAAACATGATTGTATATGATAATTTTGATGAATAATATACATTTATTTTTTGAACTGCTTATAAAACACACAATTATCAAGTTAATCGCTTGAAACCTGGACCATTATATTAAGAAAATGATTCTAATTTGTTATTATTAACTTGCATACATCTCATTGAAGCAGATACTTCATTAAAACTATAAAACATGATTTTATATGATAATTTTGACGAATATTAAATATTTATTTTTTGAACTGCTTATAAAACAAACAATTATCAAGTTAATCTCTTGAAACCTGGACCACTATATTAAGAAAATGATTCTAATTTGTTATTATTAACTTGCATACATCTCATTTAAGCAGATACTTCATTAAAACTATAAAACATGATTTTATATGATAATTTTGACGAAAATTAAAAATTCATGTTTTAAACTGCTTATAAAGCACTGAGATATCGAGTTATTTTCCAATTATTATATTTATTTAACTGGATAAATTTTTTTAGATGCAAATACAGCAGATCACTCAAGGGATGCTGAAACATTATTTGGTATTCAAACAACTCTGGAAAAGTATGAACATCCAATTTTGAAAATGAACTAACGTATACTGATTATAAAGAATTTATGCAATGTACGTGTAATGGTTATTAGGTATAGTTGATAGAAAATTAATAGCAATGTATCTAAAAGTTACTCAAATGCTTCCCTGACCATAATATTAATTATTTTATTTAATATATTATTATTAACTTGCATACATCTCATTTAAGCAGATACTTCATTAAAACTATAAAACATGATTTTATATGATAATTTTTACGAATATTAAAAATTCATGTTTTTAACTGCTTATAAAGCACTGAGTTATCGAGTCATTCTCCAATTATTATATTTTTTTAGATGCAAATACAGCAGATCACTCAAGGGATGCTGAAACATTATTTGATATTCAAACAACTCTGGAAAATTATGAACATCCAATTTTGAAAATGAACTAACGAATACTGATTATAAAGAATTTATGCAATGTACGTGTAATGGTTATTAGGTATAGTTGAGAGAAAATTAATAGCAATGTATCTAAAAGTTACTCAAATGCTTCCCTGACCATAATATTAAGAAAATGATTCTAATTTTTTATTATTAACTTGCATACTCCTCATTTAAGCAAATACTTCATTAAAACTATAAAACATGAATTTATATGATAATTTTGACGAATATTAAATATTTATTTTTTGATCTGCTTATAAAACAAACAATTCTCAAGATAATCTCTTGAAGCCTGGACCACTATATTAAGAAGATGATTCTAATTTGTTATTATTAACTTGCATACATCTCATTTAAGCAGATACTTCATTAAAACTATAAAACATGAATTTATATGATAATTTTGACGAATATTAAAAATTTATTTTTTGATCTGCTTATAAAACAAACAATTATCAAGTTAATCGCTTGAAACCTGGACCACTATATTAAGAAAATGATTCTAATTTATTATTATTAACTTTCATACATCTCATTTAAGCAGATACTTCATTAAAACTATAAAACATGATTTTATATGATAATTTTGACAAATATTAAATATTTATTTTTTGATCTGCTTATAAAACAAACAATTCTCAAGATAATCTCTTGAAGCCTGGACCACTATATTAAGAAAATGATTCTAATTTGTTATTAATAACTTGCATACATCTCATTTAAGCAGATACTTCATTAAAACTATAAAACATGATTTTATATGATAATTTTGACGAATATTAAAAATTCATGTTTTAAACTGCTTATAAAGCACTGAGTTATCGAGTCATTCTCCAATTATTATATTTTTTTAGATGCAAATACAGCAGATCACTCAAGGGATGCTGAAACATTATTTGGTATTCAAACAATTCTGGAAAAGTATGAACATCCAATTTTGAAAATGAACTAACGAATACTGATTATAATGAATTTATGCAATTTACATGTAATGGTTATTGAATATAATTTATAGAATATTAATATAATGATACAATAGATATTTGTTAATAAAGTGAATAAATGATTATTAAACACCTGAGAACTTTTAATTTTCATTCTTAAAATTTGTCTTAGCTATAAAAATCATTTTATTTTTATTACATTTATATGATAATTTTGTTGAATATAACAAATTCATACATTTAACTGCTTATAAAATATTTTATTCTCAAGTACGTGTTTTGAAACCTTGACTGTTATATTATGAAAATTATTCCATTTTATCATTTATAACTTTCATATGTTTTGTTTAACCAGATACTTTTACTTCATAAGAACTTTAACAAATTATTTTATATGTTAATTTTGACGAATTATACAATTCATATTTTTTTCATATTGAACAGAAGAAAATTTAAGTTATTGTTGGAGTGTATTATTTAGTTACATTTATTTTACATTCAAATTCAACAAAATAATTTGGTAGATTTGTACTATCTTTTATGGCTTATCGTAATTATTATTTCTTATCATCTGTTATAAGATTATATTTCATATCACTTTGCTGTTTTACAATCGTATTTGCATTTAAGTTTTAAATGAAAATTGTTTTTAAATATTTTGTATTAAGAATAAAGTTGTTCAGATAGTTATTGTTTGATTGTTTCCGTTACTGACTTATTCAGTATTTTCCAAATACTAGTTATCATATAAAGATTTTCGTTCTAATTATGGTGTGTAGTAGTGACATTGTTTACTCCAACTATACGCATATTTAACTGACTACAATATTTTCAGATTGCAATACAGCAGACAATGAAAGCCATGGTGAGACATGAATTCGCGATTCTATCAGTTTGGAAAATATAAACATCCTATGATGAAAATGGACTAGAAGATACTGATAATAATAATTGTTTTATTCAACGTACGTGTAGAGCTTATAATAGAATATAATTTATAGGAAATTAATAGTTATGTAACAAAATGTTAATGTTATGAAATCCTGACAATAGGACTAAGTAAATGATACTTATTTACTATAATTAACTCTCATACAATTCATTTAACTTGATACTTCATAAACACTAAAAAACATGATTTTATATGATCATTTTGACGAATATTAAATATTTATTTTTTGATCTGCTTATAAAACAAACAATTATCAAGTTAATCGCTTGAAACCTGGACCATTATATTAAAAAAATGATTCTAATTTATTATTATTAACTTGCATACATCTCATTTAAGCAGATACTTCATTAAAACTATAAAACATGATTGTATATGATAATTTTGATGAATAATATACATTTATTTTTTGATCTGCTTATAAAACAAACAATTATCAAGTTAATCGCTTGAAACCTGGACCATTATATTAAGAAAATGATTCTAATTTATTATTATTAACTTTCATACATCTCATTTAAGCAGATACTTCATTAAAACTATAAAACATGATTTTATATGATAATTTTGACGAATATTAAATATTTATTTTTTGATCTGCTTATAAAACAAACAATTCTCAAGATAATCTCTTGAAGCCTGGACCACTATATTAAGAAAATGATTCTAATTTGTTATTAATAACTTGCATACATCTCATTTAAGCAGATACTTCATTAAAACTATAAAACATGATTTTATATGATAATTTTGACGAATATTAAAAATTCATGTTTTAAACTGCTTATAAAGCACTGAATTATCGAGTCATTCTCCAATTATTATATTTTTTTAGATGCAAATACAGCAGATCACTCAAGGGATGCTGAAACATTATTTGGTATTCAAACAATTCTGGAAAAGTATGAACATCCAATTTTGAAAATGAACTAACGAATACTGATTATAATGAATTTATGCAATTTACATGTAATGGTTATTGAATATAATTTATAGAATATTAATATAATGATACAATAGATATTTGTTAATAAAGTGAATAAATGATTATTAAACACCTGAGAACTTTTAATTTTCATTCTTAAAATTTGTCTTAGCTATAAAAATCATTTTATTTTTATTACATTTATATGATAATTTTGTTGAATATAACAAATTCATACATTTAACTGCTTATAAAATATTTTATTCTCAAGTACGTGTTTTGAACCTTGACTGTTATATTATGAAAATTATTCCATTTTATCATTTATAACTTTCATATGTTTTGTATAACCAGATACTTTTACTTCATAAGAACTTTAACAAATTATTTTATATGTTAATTTTGACGAATTATACAATTCATATTTTTTTCATATTGAATAGAAGAAAATTTAAGTTATTGTTCGAGTGTATTATTTAGTTATATTTATTTTACATTCAAATTCAACAAAATAATTTGGTAGATTTGTACTATCTTTTATGGCTTATCATAATTATTATTTCTTATCATCTGTTAAATGATTATATTTCATATCACTTTGCTGTTTTACAATGGTATTTGCATTTAAGTTTTAACTGAAAATTGTTTTTAAATATTTTGTATTAAGAATAAAGTTGTTCAGATAGTTATTGTTTGATTGTTTCCGTTACTGACTTATTCAGTATTTTCCAAATACTAGTTATCATATAAAGCTTTTCGTTCTAATTATGGTGTGTAGTAGTGACATTGTTTACTCCAACTATACGCATATTTAACTGACTACAATATTTTCAGATTGCAATACAGCAGACAATGAAAGCCATGGTGAGACATGAATTCGCGATTCTTTCAGTTTGGAAAATATAAACATCCTATGATGAAAATGGACTAGAAGATACTGATAATAATAATTGTTTTATTCAACGTACGTGTAGAGCTTATAATAGAATATAATTTATAGAAAATTAATAGATATGTAACAAAATGTTAATGTTATGAAATCCTGACAATAGGACTAAGTAAATGATACTTATTTACTATAATTAACTTTCATACAATTCATTTAACTTGATACTTCATAAACACTAAAAAACATGATTTTATATAATCATTTTGACGAATATCAAAAATTCATGTTTTAAACTGCTTATAAAGCACTGAGTTATCGAGTCATTCTCCAATTATTATATATATTTAACTGATTAAATTTTTTTAGATGCAAATACAGCAGATCACTCAAGGGATGCTGAAACATTGTTTGGTATTCAATCAACTCTGGAAAAGTATGAACATCCAATTTTGAAAATGAACTAAAAGATACTGATAATAAAGAATTTATGCAATGTACGTGTAATGTTTATTAGGTATAGTTGATAGAAAATTAATAGCAATGTATCTAAAAGTTACTCAAATGGTTCCCTGACCATAATATTAAGAAAATGATTCTAATTTTTAATTATTAACTTGCATACTTCTCATTTAAGCAAATACTTCATTAAAACTATAAAACATGAATTTATATGATAATTTTGACGAATATTAAATATTTATTTTTTGATCTGCTTATAAAACAAACAATTATCAAGTTAATCGCTTGAAACCTGGACCATTATATTAAGAAAATGATTCTAATTTATTATTATTAACTTTCATACATCTCATTTAAGCAGATACTTCATTAAAACTATAAAACATGATTTTATATGATAATTTTGACGAATATTAAATATTTATTTTTTGATCTGATTATAAAACAAACAATTATCAAGTTAATCGCTTGAAACCTGGACCATTATATTAAGAAAATGATTCTAATTTGTTATTATTAACTTGCATACATTATTTAAGCAAATACTTCATTAAAACTATAAAACATGATTTTATATGATAATTTTGACGAATATTAAATATTTATTTTTTGAACTGCTTATAAAACAAACAATTATCAAGTTAATCTCTTGAAGCCTGGACCACTATATTAAGAAAATGATTCTAATTTGTTATTATTAACTTGCATACATCTCATTTAAGCAGATACTTCATTAAAACTATAAAACATGATTGTATATGATAATTTTGATGAATAATATACATTTATTTTTTGAAATGCTTATAAAACATACAATTATCAAGTTAATCGCTTGAAACCTGGACCATTATATTAAGAAAATGATTCTAATTTGTTATTATTAACTTGCATACATTATTTAAGCAAATACTTCATTAAAACTATAAAACATGATTTTATATGATAATTTTGACGAATATTAAATATTTATTTTTTGAACTGCTTATAAAACAAACAATTATCAAGTTAATCTCTTAAAACCTGGACCACTATATTAAGAAAATGATTCTAATTTGATACTATTAACTTGCATACATCTCATTTAAGCAGATACTTCATTAATACTATAAAACATGATTTTATATGATAATTTTGACGAATATTAAATATTTATTTTTTGATCTGCTTATAAAACAAACAATTATCAAGTTAATCTCTTGAAGCCTGGACCACTATATTAAGAAAATGATTCTAATTTGTTATTATTAACTTGCATACATCTCATTTAAGCAGATACTTCATTAAAACTATAAAACATGATTTTATATGATAATTTTGACGAATATTAAATATTTATTTTTTGATCTGCTTATAAAACAAACAATTCTCAAGATAATCTCTTGAAACCTGGACCACTATATTAAGAAAATGATTCTAATTTGTTATTAATAACATGTATATATCTCATTTAAGCAGATACTTCATTAAAACTATAAAACATGATTTTATATGATAATTTTGACGAATATTAAAAATTCATGTTTTAAACTGCTTATAAAGCACTGAATTATCGAGTCATTCTCCAATTATTATATTTTTTTAGATGCAAATACAGCAGATCACTCAAGGGATGCTGAAACATTATTTGGTATTCAAACAATTCTGGAAAAGTATGAACATCCAATTTTGAAAATGAACTAACGAATACTGATTATAATGAATTTATGCAATTTACATGTAATGGTTATTGAATATAATTTATAGAATATTAATATAATGATACAATAGATATTTGTTAATAAAGTGAATAAATGATTATTAAACACCTGAGAACTTTTAATTTTCATTCTTAAAATTTGTCTTAGCTATAAAAATCATTTTATTTTTATTACATTTATATGATAATTTTGTTGAATATAACAAATTCATACATTTAACTGCTTATAAAATATTTTATTCTCAAGTACGTGTTTTGAACCTTGACTGTTATATTATGAAAATTATTCCATTTTATCATTTATAACTTTCATATGTTTTGTATAACCAGATACTTTTACTTCATAAGAACTTTAACAAATTATTTTATATGTTAATTTTGACGAATTATACAATTCATATTTTTTTCATATTGAATAGAAGAAAATTTAAGTTATTGTTCGAGTGTATTATTTAGTTACATTTATTTTACATTCAAATTCTACAAAATAATTTGGTAGATTTGTACTATCTTTTATGGCTTATCATAATCATTATTTCTTATCATCTGTTATATGATTATATTTCATATCACTTTGCTGATTTACAATGGTATTTGCATTTAAGTTTTAACTGAAAATTGTTTTTAAATATTTTGTATTAAGAATAAAGTTGTTCAGATAGTTATTGTTTGATTGTTTCCGTTACTGACTTATTCAGTATTTTCCAAATACTAGTTATCA
This sequence comes from Rhopalosiphum padi, assembly GCF_020882245.1. NCBI lineage: Eukaryota > Metazoa > Arthropoda > Insecta > Hemiptera > Aphididae > Rhopalosiphum > Rhopalosiphum padi. The sequence continues at coordinate 18,616,410 of NC_083599.1, forward strand.
TATAAAGATTTTCGTTCTAATTATGGTGTGTAGTAGTGACATTGTTTACTCCAACTATACGCATATTTTACTGACTACAATATTTTCAGATTGCATTACAGCAGACAATGAAAGTCATGGTGAGACATGAATTTGCGATTCTATCAGTTTGGAAAATATAAACATCCTATGATGAAAATGGACTAGAAGATACTGATAATAATAATTGTTTTATTCAACGTACGTGTAGAGCTTATAATAGAATATAATTTATAGAAAATTAATAGTTATGTAACAAAATGTTAATGTCATGAAATCCTGACAATAGGACTAAGTAAATGATTCTTATTTACTATAATTAACTTTCATACAATTCATTTAACTTGATACTTCATAAACACTAAAAAACATGATTTTATATGATCATTTTGACGAATATCAAAAATGCATGTTTTAAACTGCTTATAAAGCACTGAGTTATCGAGTCATTCTCCAATTATTATATATATTTAACTGATTAAATTTTTTTAGATGGCAATACAGCAGATGACTCAAGGAATGCTGAGACATTTATTTGTATGCATACAACTTTGGGAAAGTATGAACATCCAATGTTGAAAATGAACTAAATGATACTGATTATAAAGAATTTTTGCAATGTACGTGTAATGGTTATTAGGTATAGTTGATAGAAAATTAATAGCAATGTATCTAAAAGTTACTCAAATGCTTCCCTGACCATAATATTAATTAAATTATTTAATTTATTATTATTAACTTGCATACATTTCATTTAAGCAGATACTTTATAAACACTATAAAACATGATTTTATATGATAATTTTGACGTATATTAAAAATTTATTTTTTGATCTGCTTATAAAACAAACAATTATCAAGTTAATCTCTTGAAACCTGGACCACTATATTAAGAAAATGATTCTAATTCGTTATTATTAACTTGCATACATCTCATTTATGCAGATACTTTATAAACACTATAAAACATGATTTTATATGATAATTTTGACGAATAATATAAATTTATTTTTTGAACTGCTTATAAAACAAACAATTCTCAAGATAATCTCTTGAAACCTGGACCACTACATTAAGAAAATGATTCTAATTTATTATTATTAACTTGCATACATCTCATTTAAGCAGATACTTCATTAAAACTATAAAACATGATTTTATATAATAATTTTGACGAATATTAAATATTTATTTTTTGATCTGCTTATAAAACAAACAATTATCAAGTTAATCGCTTGAAACCTGGACCACTATATTAAGAAAATGATTCTAATTTATTATTATTAACTTGCATACATTTCATTTAAGCAGATACTTTCTAAACACTATAAAACATGATTTTTTATGATAATTTTGACGAATAATATATATTTATTTTTTGAACTGCTTATAAAACAAACAATTATCAAGTTAATTTGTTGAAACCTGGACCATTATATTAAGAAAATGATTCTAATTTATTATTATTGACTTGCATACATCTCATTTAAGCAGATACTTCATTAAAACTATAAAACATGATTTTATATGATAATTATGACGTATATTAATTATTTATGTATTCAACTGCTTATAAAACAAACAATTCTCAAGTTAATCTCTTGAAACCTGGACCACTATATTAAGATAATGATTCTTATTTACTATAATTAACTTTCATACAATTCATTTAACTTGATACTTCATAAACACTAAAAAACATGATTTTATATGATCATTTTGACGAATATCAAAAATTCATGTTTTAAACTGCTTATAAAGCAATGAGTTATCGAGTCATTCTCCAATTATTATATTTATTTAACTGGATAAATTTTTTTAGATGCAAATACAGCAGATCACTCAAGGGATGCTGAAACATTATTTGGTATTCAAACAACTCTGGAAAAGTATGAACATCCAATTTTGAAAATGAACTAACGAATACTGATTATAAAGAATTTATGCAATGTACGTGTAATGGTTATTAGGTATAGTTGAGAGAAAATTAATAGCAATGTATCTAAAAGTTACTCAAATGCTTCCCTGACCATAATATTAAGAAAATGATTCTAATTTTTTATTATTAACTTGCATACTCCTCATTTAAGCAAATACTTCATTAAAACTATAAAACATGAATTTATATGATAATTTTGACGAATATTAAATATTTATTTTTTGATCTGCTTATAAAACAAACAATTCTCAAGATAATCTCTTGAAGCCTGGACCACTATATTAAGAAGATGATTCTAATTTGTTATTATTAACTTGCATACATCTCATTTAAGCAGATACTTCATTAAAACTATAAAACATGAATTTATATGATAATTTTGACGAATATTAAAAATTTATTTTTTGATCTGCTTATAAAACAAACAATTATCAAGTTAATCGCTTGAAACCTGGACCACTATATTAAGAAAATGATTCTAATTTATTATTATTAATTTTCATACATCTCATTTAAGCAGATACTTCATTAAAACTATAAAACATGATTTTATATGATAATTTTGACAAATATTAAATATTTATTTTTTGATCTGCTTATAAAACAAACAATTCTCAAGATAATCTCTTGAAGCCTGGACCACTATATTAAGAAAATGATTCTAATTTGTTATTAATAACTTGCATACATCTCATTTAAGCAGATACTTCATTAAAACTATAAAACATGATTTTATATGATAATTTTGACGAATATTAAAAATTCATGTTTTAAACTGCTTATAAAGCACTGAGTTATCGAGTCATTCTCCAATTATTATATTTTTTTAGATGCAAATACAGCAGATCACTCAAGGGATGCTGAAACATTATTTGGTATTCAAACAATTCTGGAAAAGTATGAACATCCAATTTTGAAAATGAACTAACGAATACTGATTATAATGAATTTATGCAATTTACATGTAATGGTTATTGAATATAATTTATAGAATATTAATATAATGATACAATAGATATTTGTTAATAAAGTGAATAAATGATTATTAAACACCTGAGAACTTTTAATTTTCATTCTTAAAATTTGTCTTAGCTATAAAAATCATTTTATTTTTATTACATTTATATGATAATTTTGTTGAATATAACAAATTCATACATTTAACTGCTTATAAAATATTTTATTCTCAAGTACGTGTTTTGAAACCTTGACTGTTATATTATGAAAATTATTCCATTTTATCATTTATAACTTTCATATGTTTTGTTTAACCAGATACTTTTACTTCATAAGAACTTTAACAAATTATTTTATATGTTAATTTTGACGAATTATACAATTCATATTTTTTTCATATTGAACAGAAGAAAATTTAAGTTATTGTTGGAGTGTATTATTTAGTTACATTTATTTTACATTCAAATTCAACAAAATAATTTGGTAGATTTGTACTATCTTTTATGGCTTATCGTAATTATTATTTCTTATCATCTGTTATAAGATTATATTTCATATCACTTTGCTGTTTTACAATCGTATTTGCATTTAAGTTTTAAATGAAAATTGTTTTTAAATATTTTGTATTAAGAATAAAGTTGTTCAGATAGTTATTGTTTGATTGTTTCCGTTACTGACTTATTCAGTATTTTCCAAATACTAGTTATCATATAAAGATTTTCGTTCTAATTATGGTGTGTAGTAGTGACATTGTTTACTCCAACTATACGCATATTTAACTGACTACAATATTTTCAGATTGCAATACAGCAGACAATGAAAGCCATGGTGAGACATGAATTCGCGATTCTATCAGTTTGGAAAATATAAACATCCTATGATGAAAATGGACTAGAAGATACTGATAATAATAATTGTTTTATTCAACGTACGTGTAGAGCTTATAATAGAATATAATTTATAGGAAATTAATAGTTATGTAACAAAATGTTAATGTTATGAAATCCTGACAATAGGACTAAGTAAATGATACTTATTTACTATAATTAACTTTCATACAATTCATTTAACTTGATACTTCATAAACACTAAAAAACATGATTTTATATGATCATTTTGACGAATATTAAATATTTATTTTTTGATCTGCTTATAAAACAAACAATTATCAAGTTAATCGCTTGAAACCTGGACCATTATATTAAAAAAATGATTCTAATTTATTATTATTAACTTGCATACATCTCATTTAAGCAGATACTTCATTAAAACTATAAAACATGATTGTATATGATAATTTTGATGAATAATATACATTTATTTTTTGATCTGCTTATAAAACAAACAATTATCAAGTTAATCGCTTGAAACCTGGACCATTATATTAAGAAAATGATTCTAATTTATTATTATTAACTTTCATACATCTCATTTAAGCAGATACTTCATTAAAACTATAAAACATGATTTTATATGATAATTTTGACGAATATTAAATATTTATTTTTTGATCTGCTTATAAAACAAACAATTCTCAAGATAATCTCTTGAAGCCTGGACCACTATATTAAGAAAATGATTCTAATTTGTTATTAATAACTTGCATACATCTCATTTAAGCAGATACTTCATTAAAACTATAAAACATGATTTTATATGATAATTTTGACGAATATTAAAAATTCATGTTTTAAACTGCTTATAAAGCACTGAATTATCGAGTCATTCTCCAATTATTATATTTTTTTAGATGCAAATACAGCAGATCACTCAAGGGATGCTGAAACATTATTTGGTATTCAAACAATTCTGGAAAAGTATGAACATCCAATTTTGAAAATGAACTAACGAATACTGATTATAATGAATTTATGCAATTTACATGTAATGGTTATTGAATATAATTTATAGAATATTAATATAATGATACAATAGATATTTGTTAATAAAGTGAATAAATGATTATTAAACACCTGAGAACTTTTAATTTTCATTCTTAAAATTTGTCTTAGCTATAAAAATCATTTTATTTTTATTACATTTATATGATAATTTTGTTGAATATAACAAATTCATACATTTAACTGCTTATAAAATATTTTATTCTCAAGTACGTGTTTTGAACCTTGACTGTTATATTATGAAAATTATTCCATTTTATCATTTATAACTTTCATATGTTTTGTATAACCAGATACTTTTACTTCATAAGAACTTTAACAAATTATTTTATATGTTAATTTTGACGAATTATACAATTCATATTTTTTTCATATTGAATAGAAGAAAATTTAAGTTATTGTTCGAGTGTATTATTTAGTTATATTTATTTTACATTCAAATTCAACAAAATAATTTGGTAGATTTGTACTATCTTTTATGGCTTATCATAATTATTATTTCTTATCATCTGTTAAATGATTTTATTTCATATCACTTTGCTGTTTTACAATGGTATTTGCATTTAAGTTTTAACTGAAAATTGTTTTTAAATATTTTGTATTAAGAATAAAGTTGTTCAGATAGTTATTGTTTGATTGTTTCCGTTACTGACTTATTCAGTATTTTCCAAATACTAGTTATCATATAAAGCTTTTCGTTCTAATTATGGTGTGTAGTAGTGACATTGTTTACTCCAACTATACGCATATTTAACTGACTACAATATTTTCAGATTGCAATACAGCAGACAATGAAAGCCATGGTGAGACATGAATTCGCGATTCTTTCAGTTTGGAAAATATAAACATCCTATGATGAAAATGGACTAGAAGATACTGATAATAATAATTGTTTTATTCAACGTACGTGTAGAGCTTATAATAGAATATAATTTATAGAAAATTAATAGATATGTAACAAAATGTTAATGTTATGAAATCCTGACAATAGGACTAAGTAAATGATACTTATTTACTATAATTAACTTTCATACAATTCATTTAACTTGATACTTCATAAACACTAAAAAACATGATTTTATATAATCATTTTGACGAATATCAAAAATTCATGTTTTAAACTGCTTATAAAGCACTGAGTTATCGAGTCATTCTCCAATTATTATATATATTTAACTGATTAAATTTTTTTAGATGCAAATACAGCAGATCACTCAAGGGATGCTGAAACATTGTTTGGTATTCAATCAACTCTGGAAAAGTATGAACATCCAATTTTGAAAATGAACTAAAAGATACTGATAATAAAGAATTTATGCAATGTACGTGTAATGTTTATTAGGTATAGTTGATAGAAAATTAATAGCAATGTATCTAAAAGTTACTCAAATGGTTCCCTGACCATAATATTAAGAAAATGATTCTAATTTTTAATTATTAACTTGCATACTTCTCATTTAAGCAAATACTTCATTAAAACTATAAAACATGAATTTATATGATAATTTTGACGAATATTAAATATTTATTTTTTGATCTGCTTATAAAACAAACAATTATCAAGTTAATCGCTTGAAACCTGGACCATTATATTAAGAAAATGATTCTAATTTATTATTATTAACTTTCATACATCTCATTTAAGCAGATACTTCATTAAAACTATAAAACATGATTTTATATGATAATTTTGACGAATATTAAATATTTATTTTTTGATCTGATTATAAAACAAACAATTATCAAGTTAATCGCTTGAAACCTGGACCATTATATTAAGAAAATGATTCTAATTTGTTATTATTAACTTGCATACATTATTTAAGCAAATACTTCATTAAAACTATAAAACATGATTTTATATGATAATTTTGACGAATATTAAATATTTATTTTTTGAACTGCTTATAAAACAAACAATTATCAAGTTAATCTCTTGAAGCCTGGACCACTATATTAAGAAAATGATTCTAATTTGTTATTATTAACTTGCATACATCTCATTTAAGCAGATACTTCATTAAAACTATAAAACATGATTGTATATGATAATTTTGATGAATAATATACATTTATTTTTTGAAATGCTTATAAAACATACAATTATCAAGTTAATCGCTTGAAACCTGGACCATTATATTAAGAAAATGATTCTAATTTGTTATTATTAACTTGCATACATTATTTAAGCAAATACTTCATTAAAACTATAAAACATGATTTTATATGATAATTTTGACGAATATTAAATATTTATTTTTTGAACTGCTTATAAAACAAACAATTATCAAGTTAATCTCTTAAAACCTGGACCACTATATTAAGAAAATGATTCTAATTTGATACTATTAACTTGCATACATCTCATTTAAGCAGATACTTCATTAATACTATAAAACATGATTTTATATGATAATTTTGACGAATATTAAATATTTATTTTTTGATCTGCTTATAAAACAAACAATTATCAAGTTAATCTCTTGAAGCCTGGACCACTATATTAAGAAAATGATTCTAATTTGTTATTATTAACTTGCATACATCTCATTTAAGCAGATACTTCATTAAAACTATAAAACATGATTTTATATGATAATTTTGACGAATATTAAATATTTATTTTTTGATCTGCTTATAAAACAAACAATTCTCAAGATAATCTCTTGAAACCTGGACCACTATATTAAGAAAATGATTCTAATTTGTTATTAATAACATGTATATATCTCATTTAAGCAGATACTTCATTAAAACTATAAAACATGATTTTATATGATAATTTTGACGAATATTAAAAATTCATGTTTTAAACTGCTTATAAAGCACTGAATTATCGAGTCATTCTCCAATTATTATATTTTTTTAGATGCAAATACAGCAGATCACTCAAGGGATGCTGAAACATTATTTGGTATTCAAACAATTCTGGAAAAGTATGAACATCCAATTTTGAAAATGAACTAACGAATACTGATTATAATGAATTTATGCAATTTACATGTAATGGTTATTGAATATAATTTATAGAATATTAATATAATGATACAATAGATATTTGTTAATAAAGTGAATAAATGATTATTAAACACCTGAGAACTTTTAATTTTCATTCTTAAAATTTGTCTTAGCTATAAAAATCATTTTATTTTTATTACATTTATATGATAATTTTGTTGAATATAACAAATTCATAGATTTAACTGCTTATAAAATATTTTATTCTCAAGTACGTGTTTTGAACCTTGACTGTTATATTATGAAAATTATTCCATTTTATCATTTATAACTTTCATATGTTTTGTATAACCAGATACTTTTACTTCATAAGAACTTTAACAAATTATTTTATATGTTAATTTTGACGAATTATACAATTCATATTTTTTTCATATTGAATAGAAGAAAATTTAAGTTATTGTTCGAGTGTATTATTTAGTTACATTTATTTTACATTCAAATTCTACAAAATAATTTGGTAGATTTGTACTATCTTTTATGGCTTATCATAATCATTATTTCTTATCATCTGTTATATGATTATATTTCATATCACTTTGCTGATTTACAATGGTATTTGCATTTAAGTTTTAACTGAAAATTGTTTTTAAATATTTTGTATTAAGAATAAAGTTGTTCAGATAGTTATTGTTTGATTGTTTCCGTTACTGACTTATTCAGTATTTTCCAAATACTAGTTATCATATAAAGCTTTTCGTTCTAATTATGGTGTGTAGTAGTGACATTGTTTACTCCAACTATACGCATATTTAACTGACTACAATATTTTCAGATTGCAATACAGCAGACAATGAAAGCCATGGTGAGACATGAATTCGCGATTCTTTCAGTTTGGAAAATATAAACATCCTATGATGAAAATGGACTAGAAGATACTGATAATAATAATTGTTTTATTCAACGTACGTGTAGAGCTTATAATAGAATATAATTTATAGAAAATTAATAGATATGTAACAAAATGTTAATGTTATGAAATCCTGACAATAGGACTAAGTAAATGATACTTATTTACTATAATTAACTTTCATACAATTCATTTAACTTGATACTTCATAAACACTAAAAAACATGATTTTATATAATCATTTTGACGAATATCAAAAATTCATGTTTTAAACTGCTTATAAAGCACTGAGTTATCGAGTCATTCTCCAATTATTATATATATTTAACTGATTAAATTTTTTTAGATGCAAATACAGCAGATCACTCAAGGGATGCTGAAACATTGTTTGGTATTCAATCAACTCTGGAAAAGTATGAACATCCAATTTTGAAAATGAACTAAAAGATACTGATAATAAAGAATTTATGCAATGTACGTGTAATGTTTATTAGGTATAGTTGATAGAAAATTAATAGCAATGTATCTAAAAGTTACTCAAATGGTTCCCTGACCATAATATTAAGAAAATGATTCTAATTTTTAATTATTAACTTGCATACTTCTCATTTAAGCAAATACTTCATTAAAACTATAAAACATGAATTTATATGATAATTTTGACGAATATTAAATATTTATTTTTTGATCTGCTTATAAAACAAACAATTATCAAGTTAATCGCTTGAAACCTGGACCATTATATTAAGAAAATGATTCTAATTTATTATTATTAACTTTCATACATCTCATTTAAGCAGATACTTCATTAAAACTATAAAACATGATTTTATATGATAATTTTGACGAATATTAAATATTTATTTTTTGATCTGATTATAAAACAAACAATTATCAAGTTAATCGCTTGAAACCTGGACCATTATATTAAGAAAATGATTCTAATTTGTTATTATTAACTTGCATACATTATTTAAGCAAATACTTCATTAAAACTATAAAACATGATTTTATATGATAATTTTGACGAATATTAAATATTTATTTTTTGAACTGCTTATAAAACAAACAATTATCAAGTTAATCTCTTGAAGCCTGGACCACTATATTAAGAAAATGATTCTAATTTGTTATTATTAACTTGCATACATCTCATTTAAGCAGATACTTCATTAAAACTATAAAACATGATTGTATATGATAATTTTGATGAATAATATACATTTATTTTTTGAAATGCTTATAAAACATACAATTATCAAGTTAATCGCTTGAAACCTGGACCATTATATTAAGAAAATGATTCTAATTTGTTATTATTAACTTGCATACATTATTTAAGCAAATACTTCATTAAAACTATAAAACATGATTTTATATGATAATTTTGACGAATATTAAATATTTATTTTTTGAACTGCTTATAAAACAAACAATTATCAAGTTAATCTCTTAAAACCTGGACCACTATATTAAGAAAATGATTCTAATTTGATACTATTAACTTGCATACATCTCATTTAAGCAGATACTTCATTAATACTATAAAACATGATTTTATATGATAATTTTGACGAATATTAAATATTTATTTTTTGATCTGCTTATAAAACAAACAATTATCAAGTTAATCTCTTGAAGCCTGGACCACTATATTAAGAAAATGATTCTAATTTGTTATTATTAACTTGCATACATCTCATTTAAGCAGATACTTCATTAAAACTATAAAACATGATTTTATATGATAATTTTGACGAATATTAAATATTTATTTTTTGATCTGCTTATAAAACAAACAATTCTCAAGATAATCTCTTGAAACCTGGACCACTATATTAAGAAAATGATTCTAATTTGTTATTAATAACATGTATATATCTCATTTAAGCAGATACTTCATTAAAACTATAAAACATGATTTTATATGATAATTTTGACGAATATTAAAAATTCATGTTTTAAACTGCTTATAAAGCACTGAATTATCGAGTCATTCTCCAATTATTATATTTTTTTAGATGCAAATACAGCAGATCACTCAAGGGATGCTGAAACATTATTTGGTATTCAAACAATTCTGGAAAAGTATGAACATCCAATTTTGAAAATGAACTAACGAATACTGATTATAATGAATTTATGCAATTTACATGTAATGGTTATTGAATATAATTTATAGAATATTAATATAATGATACAATAGATATTTGTTAATAAAGTGAATAAATGATTATTAAACACCTGAGAACTTTTAATTTTCATTCTTAAAATTTGTCTTAGCTATAAAAATCATTTTATTTTTATTACATTTATATGATAATTTTGTTGAATATAACAAATTCATAGATTTAACTGCTTATAAAATATTTTATTCTCAAGTACGTGTTTTGAACCTTGACTGTTATATTATGAAAATTATTCCATTTTATCATTTATAACTTTCATATGTTTTGTATAACCAGATACTTTTACTTCATAAGAACTTTAACAAATTATTTTATATGTTAATTTTGACGAATTATACAATTCATATTTTTTTCATATTGAATAGAAGAAAATTTAAGTTATTGTTCGAGTGTATTATTTAGTTACATTTATTTTACATTCAAATTCTACAAAATAATTTGGTAGATTTGTACTATCTTTTATGGCTTATCATAATCATTATTTCTTATCATCTGTTATATGATTATATTTCATATCACTTTGCTGATTTACAATGGTATTTGCATTTAAGTTTTAACTGAAAATTGTTTTTAAATATTTTGTATTAAGAATAAAGTTGTTCAGATAGTTATTGTTTGATTGTTTCCGTTACTGACTTATTCAGTATTTTCCAAATACTAGTTATCATATAAAGATTTTCGTTCTAATTATGGTGTGTAGTAGTGACATTGTTTACTCCAACTATACGCATATTTTACTGACTACAATATTTTCAGATTGCATTACAGCAGACAATGAAAGTCATGGTGAGACATGAATTTGCGATTCTATCAGTTTGGAAAATATAAACATCCTATGATGAAAATGGACTAGAAGATACTGATAATAATAATTGTTTTATTCAACGTACGTGTAGAGCTTATAATAGAATATAATTTATAGAAAATTAATAGTTATGTAACAAAATGTTAATGTCATGAAATCCTGACAATAGGACTAAGTAAATGATTCTTATTTACTATAATTAACTTTCATACAATTCATTTAACTTGATACTTCATAAACACTAAAAAACATGATTTTATATGATCATTTTGACGAATATCAAAAATGCATGTTTTAAACTGCTTATAAAGCACTGAGTTATCGAGTCATTCTCCAATTATTATATATATTTAACTGATTAAATTTTTTTAGATGGCAATACAGCAGATGACTCAAGGAATGCTGAGACATTTATTTGTATGCATACAACTTTGGGAAAGTATGAACATCCAATGTTGAAAATGAACTAAATGATACTGATTATAAAGAATTTTTGCAATGTACGTGTAATGGTTATTAGGTATAGTTGATAGAAAATTAATAGCAATGTATCTAAAAGTTACTCAAATGCTTCCCTGACCATAATATTAATTAAATTATTTAATTTATTATTATTAACTTGCATACATTTCATTTAAGCAGATACTTTATAAACACTATAAAACATGATTTTATATGATAATTTTGACGTATATTAAAAATTTATTTTTTGATCTGCTTATAAAACAAACAATTATCAAGTTAATCTCTTGAAACCTGGACCACTATATTAAGAAAATGATTCTAATTCGTTATTATTAACTTGCATACATCTCATTTATGCAGATACTTTATAAACACTATAAAACATGATTTTATATGATAATTTTGACGAATAATATATATTTATTTTTTGAACTGCTTATAAAACAAACAATTCTCAAGATAATCTCTTGAAACCTGGACCACTACATTAAGAAAATGATTCTAATTTATTATTATTAACTTGCATACATCTCATTTAAGCAGATACTTCATTAAAACTATAAAACATGATTTTATATAATAATTTTGACGAATATTAAATATTTATTTTTTGATCTGCTTATAAAACAAACAATTATCAAGTTAATCGCTTGAAACCTGGACCACTATATTAAGAAAATGATTCTAATTTATTATTATTAACTTGCATACATTTCATTTAAGCAGATACTTTCTAAACACTATAAAACATGATTTTTTATGATAATTTTGACGAATAATATATATTTATTTTTTGAACTGCTTATAAAACAAACAATTATCAAGTTAATTTGTTGAAACCTGGACCATTATATTAAGAAAATGATTCTAATTTATTATTATTGACTTGCATACATCTCATTTAAGCAGATACTTCATTAAAACTATAAAACATGATTTTATATGATAATTATGACGTATATTAATTATTTATGTATTCAACTGCTTATAAAACAAACAATTCTCAAGTTAATCTCTTGAAACCTGGACCACTATATTAAGATAATGATTCTTATTTACTATAATTAACTTTCATACAATTCATTTAACTTGATACTTCATAAACACTAAAAAACATGATTTTATATGATCATTTTGACGAATATTAAATATTTATTTTTTGATCTGCTTTTAAAACAAACAATTATCAAGTTAATCTCTTGAAACCTGGACCACTATATTAAGAAAATGATTCTAATTTGTTATTATTAACTTGCATACATCTCATTTAAGCAGATACTTCATTAAAACGCGAATGAAAATTGAAAATTTCGAAAAATGAAAGATCTCGTTTACGAAGTGTTCTACGGGAAAACCGAGAGAGATAGGACGAAAGGCGTGAGACATAAAATTTATCCCCATCACCAGCTTCATAAGTTGTATGCTTTTGATTTTTCGAAAAACCGTTATTAAGGATTTTTAAACGTCGTACTTAGGTCGAACGATTTTTGAAAACCCAAAATTTGAAATAAAGAGTTTTTGGAAAAAACAAAAACTGATTCTGGTTTGGAATTACATGTAGAATATTTTAACTTCTGTGATAAATTGTCGTTGGACCACCAGGTGACCTAGGAAACGCGAATGAAAATTGAAAATTTCGAAAAATGAAAGTTCTCGTTTACGAAGTGTTTTATGGGAAAACCGAGAGAGATAGGACGAAAGTCGTGAGACATAAAATTGATCCCCATAACCAGCTTCATAAGTTGTATGTTTTTGATTTTTCGAAAAACCGTTATTAAGGATTTTTAAACGTCGTACTTAGGTCGAACGATTTTTGAAAACCCAAAATTTGAAATAACGAGTTTTTGGAACAAAGAAAAACTGATTCTGATTTAGAATTACATTTAGAACATTTTAACATCTGTGATAAATTATCGTTGGACTACCAGGTGACCTAGGAAACGCGAATGAAAATTGAAAATTTCGAAAAATGAAAGTTCTCGTTTACGAAGTGTTTTATGGGAAAACCGAGAGAGATAGGACGAAAGTCGTGAGACATAAAATTGATCCCCATAACCAGCTTCCTAAGTTGTATGCTTTTGATTTTTCGAAAAACCGTTATTAAGGATTTTTAAACGTCGTATTTAGGTCGAACGATTTTTGAAAACCCAAAATTTGAAATAACGAGTATTGGAAAAATTAAAAACTGATTCTGGTTTGGAATTACATGTAGAACATTTTAACGTCTGTGATAAATTGTCGTTGGACAACAGGTGACCTAGGAAACGCGAATGAAAATTGAAAATTTCGAAAAATGAAAGTTCTCGTTTACGAAGTGTTTTACGGGAAAACCGAGAGAGATAGGACGAAAGTCGTGAGACATAAAATTGATCCCCATAACCAGCTTCATAAGTTGTATGTTTTTGATTTTTCGAAAAACCGTTATTAAGGATTTTTAAACGTCGTACTTAGGTCGAACGATTTTTGAAAACCCAAAATTTGAAATAACGAGTATTGGAAAAATTAAATACTGATTCTGGTTTGGAATTACATGTAGAACATTTTAACGTCTGTGATAAATTGTCGTTGGACAACAGGTGACCTAGGAAACGCGAATGAAAATTGAAAATTTCGAAAAATGAAAGTTCTCGTTTACGAAGTGTTTTATGGGAAAACCGAGAGAGATAGGACGAAAGTCGTGAGACATAAAATTGATCCCCATAACCAGCTTCCTAAGTTGTATGCTTTTGATTTTTCGAAAAACCGTTATTAAGGATTTTTAAACGTCGTATTTAGGTCGAACGATTTTTGAAAACCCAAAATTTGAAATAACGAGTATTGGAAAAATTAAAAACTGATTCTGGTTTGGAATTACATGTAGAACATTTTAACGTCTGTGATAAATTGTCGTTGGACAACAGGTGACCTAGGAAACGCGAATGAAAATTGAAAATTTCGAAAAATGAAAGTTCTCGTTTACGAAGTGTTTTACGGGAAAACCGAGAGAGATAGGACGAAAGTCGTGAGACATAAAATTGATCCCCATAACCAGCTTCATAAGTTGTATGTTTTTGATTTTTCGAAAAACCGTTATTAAGGATTTTTAAACGTCGTACTTAGGTCGAACGATTTTTGAAAACCCAAAATTTGAAATAACGAGTTTTTGGAACAAAGAAAAACTGATTCTGATTTAGAATTACATTTAGAACATTTTAACGTCTGTGATAAATTGTCGTTGGACCACCAGGTGACCTAGGAAACGCGAATGAAAATTAAAAATTTCGAAAAATGAAAGTTCTCGTTTACGAAGTGTTTTACGGGAAAACCGAGAGAGATAGGACGAAAGTCGTGAGACATAAAATTGATCCCCATAACCAGCTTCATAAGTTGTATGTTTTTGATTTTTCGAAAAACCGTTATTAAGGATTTTTAAACGTCGTACTTAGGTCGAACGATTTTTGAAAACCCAAAATTTGAAATAACGAGTATTGGAAAAATTAAAAACTGATTCTGGTTTGGAATTACATGTAGAACATTTTAACGTCTGTGATAAATTGTCGTTGGACAACAGGTGACCTAGGAAACGCGAATGAAAATTGAAAATTTCGAAAAATGAAAGTTCTCGTTTACGAAGTGTTTTATGGGAAAACCGAGAGAGATAGGACGAAAGTCGTGAGACATAAAATTGATCCCCATAACCAGCTTCCTAAGTTGTATGCTTTTGATTTTTCGAAAAACCGTTATTAAGGATTTTTAAACGTCGTATTTAGGTCGAACGATTTTTGAAAACCCAAAATTTGAAATAACGAGTATTGGAAAAATTAAAAACTGATTCTGGTTTGGAATTACATGTAGAACATTTTAACGTCTGTGATAAATTGTCGTTGGACAACAGGTGACCTAGGAAACGCGAATGAAAATTGAAAATTTCGAAAAATGAAAGTTCTCGTTTACGAAGTGTTTTACGGGAAAACCGAGAGAGATAGGACGAAAGTCGTGAGACATAAAATTGATCCCCATAACCAGCTTCATAAGTTGTATGTTTTTGATTTTTCGAAAAACCGTTATTAAGGATTTTTAAACGTCGTACTTAGGTCGAACGATTTTTGAAAACCCAAAATTTGAAATAACGAGTTTTTGGAACAAAGAAAAACTGATTCTGATTTAGAATTACATTTAGAACATTTTAACGTCTGTGATAAATTGTCGTTGGACCACCAGGTGACCTAGGAAACGCGAATGAAAATTAAAAATTTCGAAAAATGAAAGTTCTCGTTTACGAAGTGTTTTACGGGAAAACCGAGAGAGATAGGACGAAAGTCGTGAGACATAAAATTGATCCCCATAACCAGCTTCATAAGTTGTATGTTTTTGATTTTTCGAAAAACCGTTATTAAGGATTTTTAAACGTCGTACTTAGGTCGAACGATTTTTGAAAACCCAAAATTTGAAATAACGAGTTTTTGGAACAAAGAAAAACTGATTCTGATTTAGAATTACATTTAGAACATTTTAACGTCTGTGATAAATTGTCGTTGGACCACCAGGTGACCTAGGAAACGCGAATGAAAATTAAAAATTTCGAAAAATGAAAGTTCTCGTTTACGAAGTGTTTTACGGGAAAACCGAGAGAGATAGGACGAAAGGCGTGAGACATAAAATTGATCCCCATAACCAGCTTCATAAGTTGTATGTTTTTGATTTTTCGAAAAACCGTTATTAAGGATTTTTAAACGTCGTACTTAGGTCGAACGATTTTTGAAAACCCAAAATTTGAAATAACGAGTATTGGAAAAATTAAAAACTGATTCTGGTTTGGAATTACATGTAGAACATTTTAACGTCTGTGATAAATTGTCGTTGGACAACAGGTGACCTAGGAAACGCGAATGAAAATTGAAAATTTCGAAAAATGAAAGTTCTCGTTTACGAAGTGTTTTATGGGAAAACCGAGAGAGATAGGACGAAAGTCGTGAGACATAAAATTGATCCCCATAACCAGCTTCCTAAGTTGTATGCTTTTGATTTTTCGAAAAACCGTTATTAAGGATTTTTAAACGTCGTATTTAGGTCGAACGATTTTTGAAAACCCAAAATTTGAAATAACGAGTATTGGAAAAATTAAAAACTGATTCTGGTTTGGAATTACATGTAGAACATTTTAACGTCTGTGATAAATTGTCGTTGGACAACAGGTGACCTAGGAAACGCGAATGAAAATTGAAAATTTCGAAAAATGAAAGTTCTCGTTTACGAAGTGTTTTACGGGAAAACCGAGAGAGATAGGACGAAAGTCGTGAGACATAAAATTGATCCCCATAACCAGCTTCATAAGTTGTATGTTTTTGATTTTTCGAAAAAACCGTTATTAAGGATTTTTAAACGTCGTACTTAGGTCGAACGATTTTTGAAAACCCAAAATTTGAAATAACGAGTTTTTGGAACAAAGAAAAACTGATTCTGATTTAGAATTACATTTAGAACATTTTAACGTCTGTGATAAATTGTCGTTGGACCACCAGGTGACCTAGGAAACGCGAATGAAAATTAAAAATTTCGAAAAATGAAAGTTCTCGTTTACGAAGTGTTTTACGGGAAAACCGAGAGAGATAGGACGAAAGTCGTGAGACATAAAATTGATCCCCATAACCAGCTTCATAAGTTGTATGTTTTTGATTTTTCGAAAAACCGTTATTAAGGATTTTTAAACGTCGTACTTAGGTCGAACGATTTTTGAAAACCCAAAATTTGAAATAACGAGTTTTTGGAACAAAGAAAAACTGATTCTGATTTAGAATTACATTTAGAACATTTTAACGTCTGTGATAAATTGTCGTTGGACCACCAGGTGACCTAGGAAACGCGAATGAAAATTAAAAATTTCGAAAAATGAAAGTTCTCGTTTACGAAGTGTTTTACGGGAAAACCGAGAGAGATAGGACGAAAGTCGTGAGACATAAAATTGATCCCCATAACCAGCTTCATAAGTTGTATGTTTTTGATTTTTCGAAAAACCGTTATTAAGGATTTTTAAACGTCGTACTTAGGTCGAACGATTTTTTGAAAACCCAAAATTTGAAATAACGAGTATTGGAAAAATTAAAAACTGATTCTGGTTTGGAATTACATGTAGAACATTTTAACGTCTGTGATAAATTGTCGTTGGACAACAGGTGACCTAGGAAACGCGAATGAAAATTGAAAATTTCGAAAATTTAAAAAGCTCTAAGTTACACTGTGTAACAAATGTAACAAAAAAATATATATTTTATAATATTACTCAGTCAACCTTTTTATTCATAAGAGATACTAGAAAGTTGACCCATGACCCACACACACTTAAACCCAAATCACCAAACATAGTATGATGTGATCTTATACTGGTGAATCTGTGTAGTGTGTAACACAAAATTCATAATAATTTTTATTATGTCTTATATAACAAAAAATGTATGTGTTTGTACTCTTTTATAATATGTTGGATTTGATGCAATGTAATTAATTTAATATTCATTAACAATTATTTGTGATTTTTTTTTTATCGTTTTTAATGCAGTTTCAAAAACATACATACATATTAATATCAGTAGTAAACTCAACATATTTTTTAAAGCATAAATAAATCTTAGAAATAGCATTTACTTGATTAAAATCTATAAATATTTAATGTATAAGTTAATATACACATCAGTTATAAGTTATGGATAAATTATAAAACTGTTATTTTATATATCTATTAAACATTATATTGCCCAAATATAAATATATATGTTATATTTTGCTTTTGTTTGTCATTAAATAAGAAATTAAATTTAATGACTTAATTTTAATTTATGTATTAAAAAGTATAAGTTGTAAATTTGTAAAGTTTGTAAGGTTTGAATACAAAACAGTTTGTTAAAAGATATCTTATCTTGTTAAATGTAAATATCCATAATACAAGAAGTCACTATTTCAATTTTTTTGTTTTTATAAATGAAATTTGATTTAAATAGTGTAAAAATAATAATAATAAAATTAATTAGTTTGTTGACACATTAAAAAGTCAATAAATAAAAGCCTTTTACACCTTATAAGGAGTTAAAGTAAAAAAAAATAATATTAATTGTCACAATAATATTTGTATCAAGTTTTCTTTTATTTCATTTAAACCGACAAACTTTGTTTGATAATCAATTATCAGATATTTATCAATAGAGTAATATTGACAGCTTTGCTGGATAGCGATTAGTTTGTATGCGAACAACACATCTTTTTGAGTAGTCATGTTAGTCCACTATTATACTAATTTATCTGAATCTCTTCTTTGCAGACTATAACAATAAAACAAAATCATATAAATAAAACCATAAGCATACATTTTTGATTATAAATGTAAAATAACCATCACCAATGTAGTATTTTTATTTGTTAATTATGATAACAATATTATAGAATATCTGGTTATTTAAAATGTTTAAACTATTGTGATAAAAATGAAAAATAAGTAAACAGGACACTAAAATAGCAGACAGTTAACCAGATAGCAATTAATACAATACTGATTTTAAGTATACATTAAATGCATTTTGACAATGTATTATGTATATTGATTAAACATAAAAATTTATATTATTTCTTTCCTCTATAAGAAAGAGTAGAATATTATAAAATTGAAATGTATTATTTAAATCTCTTATTTTGTATGTGTAACAATGCCTATAAATATCTAAAAATATTGTTTTGGGTTAAATTAAAACTTAATAATTATGAACATAATTAATAGCAGTATCAAATTGCATTGATCCCCTGTGTTGCTATGGCTGTAATATACAGACTAATAAAATATAGATAGTATTCATAAAATAACTTTTATAATAGTAAAGTGACACACTATAGTAATTCAGATAATATGAACTCTTCTACCTTACCCGGATAAACAATTATGTTAGTAGGAACAGTTTTTTCAGATGTTTTTCCAAACAGAATAATCTCTTTATTGGCCTGGATACATGTATACTTCAGTTACTGTATCTTGCTAACTATAATTAGGAAAAAAAAATTATATTAACTAAATAATTTTGAAAATTGTTTCAATAGCTCAATATTATAATGAAATTTAATGTAAAATAGAAACCAATCTTTAATCAATATTATTATAGCAAACATCTTTGATGTTTATAGTTTGTATAACCTAAAGTATATATACTTATATTATTTATTATTATCTATACTTGATATAGAAAAGTAAAAAAATAACAATATAGATATAAACACCTTTTTAATATTATAAAATAGTAATTCTATCACCATTTACTACTACTATAAAATTGATCAGCCAACAATTACAAAATCACAGGTATCAACCAACACCTGACTACAACTTTATAAGATAAATAATTATCTTGTCAGTGTATCTCTTAAGTTGTTTCAGATATGCTAATAGGTAATAAACCTTTAATGGAGTACTACATTATAGGAACATTAGGAACACTATACAGAACTTACATGATTTAAGTTATGAAGATTTGAATATGAATGGTTGTAGATAGCATGAATTTAACTTGTTTTTTGCAATGGTTTCAATTATTTATCGATACATTGTACCTAGAAAGTAAAATAATTATACTGTTAATTAAATCTACATATTATGCAAACCGGTTGTTTCCAATGACTATAGAATGACTGATGAAGACCACATCTAAAGAGAACTGTTTAAATCTGTAATTTTGTATACTGTACAGGGTAAAGAACATATTATTTAATTATACAAAAACTAACTACTTAGAACGTAAATACTAAAAAGTAAAATTAAAAAAATACAAATTATCAAATTAACGTATAATTATTATTTACGTAAAAATTGAACATAACCGCAATTGTTTATCAGACATTCGAAGTGGTAATCTTATAAAACTAAAACCATGGTTATACTAATTAATAATTCATTATCTTAATGTATAATATATGATAATATTGATAAAGCTAATTTTGTATTGTTTTTTGGCTTTTTTATGCTTTTTGAAAGTTATCTATTTAACTACTGAAAAAATTCATTACACTGACCATTTAAATGGAATCTGCATAAAATTTCTCTATCGATAAACTTTAGATTTCACCATTTATCGTTCTTCTATGTGGGATTAACCTCATCTACAAACGAACAATGACAAATTTTTGAATAGAAAACATAATATTACACTTGTCATTTTGTAATTTACTATACCTATTGTTCAGCGTTAATACATTTTGAGACTTGTCATATTATTATTATACATTCACAACAATATACATTTAATTATAAGCATTTTTAGGAGTATATATCGTTAATTTTGATGATTGAAATTCAAAGTTCATCAGTTATATGAACAATTATTGATACCTAGGTACCTAGTTGATATATAACACTGTTATATCCCGTTCCAGTCAGATCTTGTACGGTTGTTTAATTTATTGTTTGGTACCTAGTCGGTTCTTCTTAAGGAATGAAAATCAAATATCAACACAATTTTGGTTGATGAATTTAATTTATTGATTGCGAGTCGAATACTGAATAGTTAATTAAGTTTTACTTAATGAAGGATCATAAAATATAGTGTTAGAGTAAAACGACTTATTAAAAATTGTATGGCTTACGATCGAGTGATCGACTGACTGCGTCGTACATTTTAAAAATGATGGTCGTATCTCATATATACAACGAAATTGCTTATACCTATAAACGAGGGTTATAAACATTAAATAAATGTATTATCGATGTGATTTGATGAAAAATTACTTCTAAATAAATTATTTTTTATGCTGATGGCGTAATTGCCAAACGTTGAAACGCGAACAAACCTAAAACGAGTAAAAAGTTCAAAAATATAATTCGTTAAATCGATATACAGGGGTATACCACAAAGAAACGTATGTGTATACAAAAAAACAAGTGATTCGATTTTGAATTATTTTCGCACCCTGATTACGGGGTAAATAATGATCCTAGGGCATTTTGACCATAGAACCTTTATAACTCGTCATGGCATTTATAAGTCAGCACTCAAATTTCAAAAAGGTTGAACAAAAACTCAATTTCAAAAAATTCAGAAAATACGTAAAATCTAAGTACCAAAAAAAGAAAAAGAAAATCATAACTTCCCAACAAAACGTCCGATTTCTTGGTTTTGGTACCGTTCGATTTTTGACAAAATTTTTTAACGGTGCGTAGAAAAAAATTGCTCTAACCACCCAAAGTCTAAGTGTTTCGTGGCGACAAAGTCCAAAAAACTGCAAAATCCTAATTTCCTACGCCAAAAAGAGGGGTAAAAAAAGGCTCCTACAGTTTCGACACAAGACGCCGATTTTGATTACCGATCTACAAAAAATCGAACCTGCGAATTTCAGAAACGTGGAACAAAAAATAAACATTTTTCAAAATATTCATGAGGGGGGGCATAGGACCTCCGACCACCGAAAGATTTTATGTAAAATAACTTAAAACAAAACTTTTGGTGAAGAAACTATGCCCCCTACATCGAAACCCGGCCGAGTAAACACTCGACTAAAAAACTCAAATTTCGGAATTCCAAAGCCCCAAAGTGGGGTAAAAACGGCTTTTACGGTCTCGACAAAAGATATCACTTTTAATCAGAATCCTCAAAAATACCAGAATATTAAGTTTCAGACACGTAGAACGACCACTAAGGTTTTTCAAAAATATATTTGGGGGGGGGGGGGTTAAAGGTACCCAACTACAGGGTAATTTTTGGAGAGGCCTAACCATTGTTTCGGAACGTAACTTTTATAGCTGTAGAGACAATAGTTTTTTCGTAAGAATTTTTCAAAATTATAATATATCATATCATTGCCGCATGATTCTCGATATAATTTGATGAAAAACTATTTCTAAATAATATGTATACTTACCTAGTGTTTTACTAATATGAATGCCTTCCTAAAATTTAACAATTTAATGCAAGTGTACAGTACTAATAAGTAATAATAGTACTCATAGATAATGATGAAACACAGTACGAAATTAAGAATATTTACGCTTTTGAAAAGGTGTTTAAGGTCTACCTTTTGTAATTGTACGTATAATAAGTAATGTAGTTTTTTTATTTACATAGAATATTATATGACTTTGACGTTTGCGAATATATCGTATTTCTTACAAATTGTACCGAGTCGTAATTTTTCATAATTTTTTTGTTGCTTTTTGGTAATTAAAATGTAGAAGATTCAGTATTATTATACCGTTTAGGGTAATGTTAAACTTTTATAACTGAAAAATATAATTATTTACTTTGAAACCAGATTCATTAAAGAAATTGACTTAAGTACCTAATGTTGAATATTACGCAGACTTGCATTAAGTAAATAAAATAAATATTTAAAAAGTTTTATGTTATACAACATAACTTTTCTAAAACTTCGCATTTTACAACTCGTTATTTTAACACATGATATAATATGTTGTTATTATGATATTCATCCATAGATTTTGAGATTCAACTTGAAGTACTAAACTTTTTAATATTATAGTTCATAGTTGTATCGTTTCGAAATCTTCGAGGTTCAATGCAGTGACACCTTGAGATCAAATTTTTGTTCTCAAAAATGTTGAATTTTAATTTTAAAATTAAGAAATTGCTAAAACCAAATTTCCCGCCAATTTCTTTTTTTGAAAACTTTAAATTTAAATCACTACTTACCGTCTAAATAATTGAGTTGAAAAACCTTTACTATTTGGAAGATTATCTAGGGACGCATCTGCGTCGATCCTTGAAGATTTTATCTAGATGGGGCCAGTATTAAAAGGTTTAGTTTTGGAGTTAGATTTTTGAAAACGTAATAATAAATTGAATTTTTGGACAAAAATTCATAAAAGAATCAGAATTTGGACAGTTATATAATTATAAATGAGTCGACAGTTTTTAAATATTATGCAATAGTTTATGAGGAAAATAGAAAATAGCGAAAATATTGAATGTGCGGTAGGGTTGCCTATACAAAATACTTTCAAATCTGTATGCCAATTTAATAAAATACATAATGCGTTCACTATTTGAGGTGTACTGTATGACAAAATAATTTATAAAATAAATTGTATCATAGAGATAGAATAATAGAAGAATCAACCGACCAACCAATATTTTATTTTAAAAAAATAATTATAATGTATAGAACTTGCCTATATAAACCCCTTCTACTGATGAAAGAAATAAGGATCTGACAGCCTGGCTATAACTAATATTATTGAAATATAAACAAAACACAGATCACAAATGTCCATAAAACTTTTTTTTGTTGTGTAAATAAGCTTAAAAATGTAATATAAGGATAATCACAATTCATAAGTCTTGATTTGTTTTTATAAGTATTATAAGTTTATACCTTGACATTTACCTATCAAATTGCAAAAAAAGAACAAACTTTTTTGTAGTTAAAAGTTGTCTTTCTTCTATTTTTAAGTTTTGGAAATTGTATACATGATTCTTCATAAGAAGTTATATAGCAAGTATATTATTATATTTTTATACATATAATGGCATTTTCAAATGCATTGTTTTTCCTGTAAAAATGAATTTAACCTACTGCTGTACTAATGCAATAGTAAAATTAATTACTTTATTCACAATGCCATCAAATCTACTTAGTAATAATATAGGCTGATAGAACATCTTTGTTCATAATTGTTTTTCTGATATAATGATTTTATTTCATTGAATTTAAATGTCAGTACACCCATTATTAACCTATTGTACGGCAAAGCAACACCCACTTACTCAATTTTTTATAGTTAGGATTAAAAATTGAAAGCAAAACAAAGTTTCTCATAAATAGTTCTTACTGCAACCAACAGATCTGAAAATGCTTAAATACAGTTTTTGTATAAACATTATAAGATTAATTTTAATAAGAAAAACATGACTTTTTAATTTTTAAGTAGTATTTAAAAAAAAATGTAATGGGTACGTTAGTTTGTTAACTCTATAATTTATTTTAAAATCATCATTTTTGAAAAAATAAAGTATAATTTTTTACTAGTAGTTACTCACTTAATAATAAAATAATTAAATTACAGTAAATTTTATAAATAAAATAATTCAATAACAATAAACTTAATAAATTACATAATTTAATAATAAAAGGAATATTATAATTTATAACATTGAACAATAACAGACCTCCTACAATAATAAGTACAATTAATTCCCCAGTTGAATAATTTTTTGTAAGTGGACAAGTAGAAAATTAAATTTAAATGAATTACAATATTCACAGTATTTACAACATAGGTACTAAGGGATAAGGTCCAATTTGTTGTGGAACATAGTCATGATTTTGGAGAACAGTCCTCTTCAAAAACATCAACAGATCATCGTTTCTGTTTAATTACTGTACAGATTCTCTGATAATCCTTGTAGTATTTTTCTTTCAGATCTGGAAGTATAATTTCTAATTTAAAAAAGTAAATTTACATTATTCAACCATAAACATAACAAATCATGTTTATTCAGAAAATAAAAATTATACAATTTCTGTGAGGTTATTTGTGTACTGTTGTAATTCTAAAAGAACTGATTTTCAACAATAGTCAATCTTTGAAAGACTGTCTTTCTGTTTATTATATAAATTAATCATTATTTAATAATAGGTATAATATTGTCAACAATAACAATAATTAAAAACAATTTGTTTTCATACACACCATTACAAAGCAAAAATATCCACTACACGATTTCTATTTATAATGATACATTTACATATAACGTAGTATTTGAAGTAATAAAAATTTCTCAAAATTAAAACTAATTTATTTCATCAGTGATTCAATACTAATAAGGGAATTGTTCAAATTTTACAACACCAGGTTAAGCTTAATAATATGATATAATATGATAAATACGCACAGCAAATAAAAAACAATTTATATACTAGACTAAATACAAATATTGATGGAACTTACTAATTTTGTTATGAATTGTTGTTACACTGTTAATTATGTTAAACATGTGTACCTATCAACAAAACATAAAACACATAAGATAGAATACTAACATTTATAGGACAGTGTAACATAGAGACCACAGTGCAACTAAGACGATTAACAAAGAAAAAAAAGGAAAATAATTTTAAAAATAACATGTAATGATCTTAATTGATAAATATAAAATATATGTAATTTGTAACTTATTATGAGTTGTAAAGTATTTATGTATTATATATTTATATTGAAATAATAAGGAAATTATTTACTTTATGAGTGTAATAATATATAAGTTGTTAATGTACAACATACAAATAAGTAATAATGTGTGAAATTCTATAACAAACATTTGTTATTTAGGTCTATAGTTGCGCCAACGGCTTAAAAATAAAGGTAGTACTTACTAGTTGGATATTAATTAATTAATAAACATTCAAATATATTACAAACAATTGATTTAGGCACTTATTATACACAAGTTTTACTTATGTTAAATGTTGAACCAAACTTCCAGCCAGGGGCAGCAAACGTAAAACAAGTAATCGTTATTCGTTTCCCGTTAAAGTCGTTAAAATGTTGAATAACGGTAATTTATTAATTTCGACCGAAAGAATACGACGGATAAATAATGTATCTGGCGCTGGGGACCAGGCTGAGAAATTTATATACTCAAAAATCGTAGTAGAATTATTTACAATGTTGAATAGTTGGTATTAATTTGAATTTTTGCGATTTGAG